>NC_134833.1:116977862-117284079 GCF_004210375.1 Tachypleus tridentatus | reverse complement strand
CTCGATGTGGCTTTGTTATACGAAAACACACACACACACATATTCATATAATGTTGCTCTTAGGGTTCTTACCATAGAGAAGCACTGCGGTGTGGTACTATAGCAGTATAATGTATCTTGGTTGAGACCTAAGAGAGTTAGGTGCTACACAAATGAGGATATACAGACTCCATACGTTTGGAATGCCAAAACACTCAATAGGTATAACAGAAATATGTACGACAAAAATCAGCAATGACACAGAGTTTTACTTTAAAATATGAATGTCACTCATTTTTATTTGCTTCTCTACCCCACAAGCCTGAAAACAAGGTTAGAAATAATCAGTAAGATACCAAAACAGAAAGTGACCAACCCGGGAATTGTTCATCTTTCTTCTTCTCGACCAACCCCGGGAATTGTTCTTCTTTCTTCTTCTCGACCAACCCCGTGAATTGTTCATCTTTCTTCTTCTCGACCAACCCTGGAATTGTTCATCTTTCTTCTTCTCGACCAACCCCGGGAATTGTTCATCTTTCTTCTTCTCGACCAACCCCGGGAATTGTTCATCTTTCTTCTTCTCGACCAACCCCGTGAATTGTTCATCTTTCTTCTTCTCGACCAACCCCGTGAATTGTTCATCTTTCTTCTTCTCGACCAACCCCGTGAATTGTTCATCTTTCTTCTTCTCGACCAACCCCGAGAATTTTTCATCTTTTTTCTTCTCAACCAACCACGTGAATTGTTCATCTTTCTTCTTCTAGTTTCAGTCGATAACTTTACAATTACTTTATCACTGGCATCAGTTATAACCTAAATTCCCTCATGTGTTTATTGACAGTGCATGACGTCATCGATTAGTCATAATAACTAGTTGTAATTTTAAAAATAATAATAATTTTAGCGTAAACTACGTTATCACTACCCCTTGAAGTAAACGTTTTCACGGAAATCCTGTGTTCTATTAAAATGCTTAAGTACAAGGTGAAACAGAAATTTAAAGCCAATAATAAATGAGCAATGAGCGTTAGACGAATACTTTATAGCGTGAAGTATACTTTATAATATGTACAGTGTACAATCGGTGTATTTAGGGAGTCAACTGTTATATTATGTATGAAATAAAGGAATTAAAATCAAAACACATATTATAAAATATTATTACACACATTCACAGAATGCACTAACTTTTAGTCAGGGGAAAAGTGTCACCAAAAAGTGTAACAATGAAAATTTTATAAATGTAAAATGATGTACGGATGGCAGAGCCTAAAGGAATAATAAAGAGAAGAGAGGTATCATACAGTTATACATAGATCATCCCCACATAATATAAAGTATGTTTTTAGATATCTGTTACATAGATCATCCCCACATAATATAAAGTATGTTTTTAGATATCTGTTACATAGATCATCCCCACATAATATAAAGTATGTTTTTAGATATCTGTTACATAGATCATCCCAACATAATATAAAGTATGTTTTTAGATATCTGTTACATAGATCATCCCCACATAATATAAAGTATGTTTTTAGATATCTGTTACATAGATCATCCCCACATAATATAAAGTATGTTTTTAGATATCTGTTACATAGATCATCCCAACATAATATAAAGTATGTTTTTAGATATCTGCTACATAGATCATCCCAACATAATATAAAGTATGTTTTTTTAGATATCTGTAGGCAGGATTATATTTACAGATGACTAAAGAGATTAACTCTATAAGGGTTAACGATGTGACTTCAGGAGACAGATTAATACCTTTAACTGGTTATTTTGAAATCTCGATTCAAGACAAGCCTCTACTGCAATTAGTACACATTTCAACAACAATATATCTCTTTTAGAATATAAAATAATCAAAATATATCCCATGGTAGCCAATACCTTTCATATAAAAGGTTATGACCCTTTAAAGAAATAGATGTGCACTTATAACGTCATGTGAAAAGTTTCAAAATCAAACATAACTATCTGATATTGGAAACCAAACAGATTATGTACATATATAAATATGTGTGTGTGTATTATCTAGGGTATGTTAACTGAGCATCGCTAAATCCATATCATTCATTTTACCTGCAGATAAGCAAAATTACTTCAAACTTTAAATACAGTTTTCTTAACAACTTATAATAATTTTCCATAAAAATGCTGTTTCTATCTCAGATACTTTACACTTGATTACGTATTTGTGTTATTTTATCAACACCTAAAAAAGTTTATTTTTTCCAAAATGATAATACTCACAATTTATGAGATTGGAAAATTTAAACACAAAGTTCAGTCTAGTGTCTGTAACCAAAAATCGTTCTAAATTAAAAATCAAATCTTGATTCAATTTATGTTTATCAGTGCTAACAATATTTAATCATTGTCTGATTATCACGGTTTTATTCAATAACCCTTTCTCAAAAAAAGTAGAAAAATATAACGGATGTCAATCGCTCAAAACTGCCAAAATCTTAGGATTAGAGGTTAAAAATCAATGACAAAAACAAACTAAAAAAGTATATTGTTGAAATAGTCAATGATGATTTATTGCCTAAGAAAGCATGACGGGAACGCTCCATTGTCTCCACTAGACAATCAGAGTTGAGGGATAAAAATAACTGAAACCCTAACAAATTGAATTTGAACAAGCACGCATCAAAGTTGAGAAAGAACAAACCCATATCGAAGTCAAGACGTAATTTTGGCTGAAAGAAATGGAAATTCGATTCAACTTCTATCGAACAAAACAAAGTGACAACTTTGAACTCAATCGACATATCAAAGTTTTCTTAAAATTGTGTAGTATATTTTAATATTATGTGTGTCATTTCATTAAATTTGCTTAAAGATGAATATTTCAAACTACCTATACTAAATTATGTTGTTGTTTTTATTTTATGTATTACCTTGTTATTGCCTTGTATATAATGTATATACATATATATATCTGTATTTATTGTTTGTTTTGAAATTTCGCGCAGAGCTACACGAGGGCTATCTGCGCTAGCTGTCTTTAATTTACTAGCGTAAGACTAGAGAGAAAGCAGCTAGTCATCACCACTCACCGTTATCTCTTGGGCTACTCTTTTACCAATGAATAGTGTGATCCACTGTTCCATTATAGCACCCTCACACATAAAAGGACGAGCATATTTGATGAGACGAGGATTCGAACATGCGATCCTTAAATTACAAGTCAAGCGCCTGAATCACATGGCTCAAATATTCTAGGCTAAATTCGGTAACTGAATTTAAATTAAAATTACGAAAGTAGACGAATTAGAAAAATGAAAAAAAATTTAACACCACCAAAAGGTTGTGTGAAAATTAGAGTTCTCTTGTATCAATTTGTGTGCTTTGAACGGTTAATAGTTGCATGGTAAATGCACTTATAAGATTTAATCCAACCTTTCTACTGTTTGGTTTGCTCTGAATTTCGCGCAAAGCTTCACCAGGGCTATCTGCGCTAGCTGTCCCTAATTTAGCAGTGTGAGACTAGAAAAAAAGCAGCTAGTTATCACCACCTACCTCCAGCTCTTCAGCTACTCGAACTAAAGAATAGTGGAAGTGATTGTCAGTTATAAGGAGCTCACAGCTTAAAGAGCAAGTATGAATGATATGACGGGTATTCGAACTCGCGATCCTTAGATTAGGAGTCAAGTGCCCTAACCACCTGGCTATACCGTGCCGCCTTTCCATTCTATCTTTACCAACTGCTACTTTAATATTGCATATAAGTCGTGTAGAACTCTGGAAATCTAATTCGCAAACACAAAGAAAAATCAAACATCAAAGTGTTCTGATGAACTGTAATAATTTTAGAGGATCATTAGGAATAAAGAGATGTTTTATCAACTTAAAACAGCACCAACTAGTGTCAGAGAACTCGATCACTTATTAAAAAGTTAGCTGAAAGTAATTTCGTCAAATTTTTTTATTATACTGTATGAATAATTAACTGTGAAGTAAAGGTCAATGGTATAACTTGTCCTTCCTTATTTTGATTAATAAAATGAGGAAAGATGGAATGAGCGAATATTGTGAGAACCTCATCTGATCGTTATTTATATTAAACAATAAAACTATATGGAAGAAAAAGGTGGAATTCATTGCATGACTAGGATTACAACAATCATAAGTTTAATCATATTAAATTATATGAGCTGTCTGATAGAAACAAAACTACTATATAACAAAAAACTCCGTATGTCAGACCAATATCTTGTCTGTTACGGTATCGTTTGACACGCAACTCATAAGAAATGACGGCGCATTCTGCCTCGACAAGCAAGTTTGTCTTCTTAAAATTCTTTCAGCAATATATATATAAAACGGACCATGCGCCACTTTGAGTATATCATTAGATTTAAAGTTGGTACAGGTCATGAATAGCAATAAAATCGAATTGGGTATATGGGTTTCTCATGCTTGGTATTTCCGGCTCACAAATAGCATAATTATTTGATGATTGTTAAGGAGACACACTGACACAACGCGCTAAAATTTTGTCCATTCATAACCCTCGGCTACAATTCTATAATAACCCGCATGTTTACCCGCAGCACATTTCAATTTTGAAAATGCCCGAATTAAAGCGTGCCTCTTCCGCTCAACAGATTAAGAAAGCCCAACTCACAAACAAAGTACAAAGAGAAGATCTTGAAAAAAGTCAACACAAGAAACAGCAGGAAACTCGCCAAGATTTCATCCACTATTAATTAGAACAGAAGCGGAATACTCTTTAACATCCTTTCGCTCGTCAGGACATCGATCGTAAACTACTGAAACAAGAATGTAACACCGCTCAACACAATGTTACTTTCCAGGAGACAAGGTCCAACCCTGAATAACGACAACAAGAGCAGTTGTTATATATTAACATTTCGAAGGGTTGGCCATTGGTTTAAGTCGTAGGACCAGCCTAGTGGTCACACCTACTGCTTTTATGGCCAAGTCCTCCTCTGACTACACGTATCTCCGCACATATATAAGCTATTCACGCTGTATTGGTAATGTTCGGTTTATTCGTACCGCTCGATAACTTTAAATAACTTTAGTAATTTGAGAGTTCAAACTTCGAGCGGAAGTGATCATTTTTAGACCAAACTCTTCTAATAATCGAAAAATAAAATATTAATAACATGATATTTTAAACTTATATTTCTCAGCGTTCGATTTCGGACACAAATTTCAAAATACCTCGTTAATTGCAGCGCTTAATTCTAAGACGGAAGCAACGTATTCAAATTATTTTTGAATCGGGATTTTAAGTTAATTTTTGTTTATTTTAAATAAACACCACGTTTACTTCAAGTCCCCATATATTAAGAGAGCGGTTTTTAGATATTAGTTACCATTCGAATTAAAATATGACATGTTTAAAGAAGCGAGCCACCTCAGATTTTCATTTTAACTACTATTGCCATCTATGCAATAAATTCTGAACTAAGATTCTAAATGGAACTTAAAATTGTTTTGAATTTCGCGCAAAGCAACACGAGGGCTGTCTGCACTAGCCATCTCTAATTTAGCAATGTAAGGCTAGAGGGAAGACAGCTAGTCATCACCACCCAACGCCAACTCTTGGGCTACTCGTTTACCAATGAATAGTTGGAATGACCGTCAATAACACTTCCACAGTTTTAAGAGCGAACTTGATTGATATGACGTGGGTTTGATTTCGGAAACCTCAGATTACGAGTCGAACGCCTTAACCACTTGGCTATGCCGAGCCATATTGTTTGTTTGAATTAAGTACAAAGCTACAGAATGGATTATCTGTGCTCTGCCCACCACGGGTATCGATACCCTATTTCATGCGGCGTGAATCCGCAGACATAACGGAGCTTAGAACTTAGAATAATTCGGAAACAGTGTAAGAAAGAAAACGTCCCTTAGCAAGGCAAAGAAAACGTAGGTGGATGGCACGACAAAATGAAGAAAGCTTAGCAAAAATTAGGATAACGAAACAAAGAAAGAATAACAGATATAATCAGATGCTGCTGCTGAAAAAACAAAATGATGGTGAAAGACATGGTCTACCCACTCTTCCCCATGCGTTGAACACAAACATCAGCTAGACATGGTGAAAGAAATGCAAAGGGGTCTAACCTCTTTCCTTTTGTCTTCCCCCAGGCGTTGAATCGATACATCAGCTAGACACGGGGAAAGACATGGTATATGGTCTACCCACTACTCACCATGCAGTGAATGGATACATTAACTAATCTGTTATATGAAGACGAAAAGCCTCCCGTTTGTCCGTCTGTCACGTCGCTATCTCGGCCGTTGCGATACTGGTAATAAGTAACGTAGCTAGGGGAAACAAGGGGGTACATCTGTCCCCGGGCGCAGCATCGGGGGTTGGGGCGCCAAACTGATGCTACATAATTAGGAATTATGGCTTTCATTTTGTCACGAGGGGGCGCGAAAACTGACTTTGTCCCCAGGCGCTGAAAACCCAAGCTACGCCTCTGCTGGTTATTATAAATAAAAAAATTATAGGCAGACAAAAGTAACATTTCACATGTAACATTTGTCTTCCACAAATTACTGAAGATTGTTTATTGTTTATAGATTATTGGAATATTTTCTTTTAATAGTATTGCGTCTAGAAGTGTGGGCAAATTGTTCTCATTTCTCTGCATTACTTGTATCCAAACACACAAACTACTGGACAACAAATCTCTTTAACGGACTGCGTGAAGTTTTTAATTAATTATTAAAGCAAGGCTAGTTACTAAACAGTTCAAATAATACATAAACATCTTATCATCCGTTGAAATACATTTACTTATTTATTCACTGTATATCTGCACCTGACTTCACTTCGTGGTTTCTTACAATTCCCACTCTTTTGTGTCTCAACATTACTCTTATAAATGTTGATTGTGTATAACATAGAATGATACGAAAGTTTGTTTTTGACGTTATTCATGGACAGAATGTTATACATTCGATAAATGTGAAATGATAAACGTTGTCTATTCTATAAACTCTGCCGTTTCTGTTGTGGTGAAATCCTTGATACTAGAAAAATGTTATCACTTTTGCGTTTTTGTCTAACTAATCGTAAGTTACTTTTTCACAAAAATACAAAAGTGATAATTTGTTTGTCTTTTCATAATTATCAATATTTACTGAAGTATAACACTTTACCTTAAATACAAACTATGTATGAAAACAGGTTTTGTTGTTATTAATTTTAAGGAATAATTTAAAAATAATTCTTTGATTTCTGATTGTGATTTTCCAAACAAGTTAGGAAGAAATTATAAGGAAGGTTGCTTTCTACAGTGCCCTCTGTTAATTTCTCAAAAGTGGTATTTTATTTTCTCGGTATTTTTTTACAAATAAATGTAACTTTTAAAAGGTTGTTGTAATTTTTTTTAACTAAGCACAAAGCTACACAATGGGCTATCCGTGCTCTGCCCACCACGGGTATGGAAACCCGGTTTTTAGTGTTGTAAGTCCGCAGATATACCGCTGAGCCACTAGGAGGCAACTTTTAAAAGGAAATAAATCAACAAATTATCAGAAGTATTTAACAAATATCTACTTTTATAACAAACAGTAATTATTTACTTCCTATATAAAGTTTTCTATGAGATGAAGATTTTTATAAAATTGAAAATTACGCACTTTAATTGGCCAATTTTTCTATTTTTAACACTGACTATGAATGTTAATTAATATTCACTAAGTAAGCAATTTTTCACAGTTAATCATTGACATGTGATATAATAAAAAGGGTCATAAAATCATATTGTAGTAAGTTCCCCAACTGATCGGTTCAGTTGAGTTTTATTTTTCACATCCGTATCCATGGATTCTGAATACGAATCAAGTAGATTTTCGCCAGTCTCGGATACTACGTTCAATACAGGGTAAGTATACTCAGCAGTTAGAACTGATATCAAACGGTATTTTTGTGGTAAACGGTTTTTATAAACATTTGATATTTCATGAACTTAAAACCAGAACTTTGAAGACGATTTTCTGTAAAATCCGAGACGTTAACAAGATAAGAAACATCTATAAAGCGGTGGTTACTTTTACTGTCTCACACTCCAAAACAAGGAATAAATAATATTTCAGAATTTAACTTTTCTGTAAGATGATGGGGATTGCATATCATATAACCATTTTTATACACATAGGACTATGAACATGTTGATTATCATGTTTAAAAAACATTAGTTTTACTCAACTAAGAATAAAGAAACAGCTGCAGAGTTGAGTTTGTCCAATTTAAGTGGTTTTATTACAAGTAATATATAATAATTATTTAAATATATAGATATATGTATATATATATTAATAGCGGCATCAAACCAATGACTATACAGATATACAAATTAGTTTACCCAGTTTAAGTAGTTTTAGGACAACACTGATATATAATGCATACATGTATAGATATGGGTAGCAGCACCAGACTAACGATTATAGAAATATACAGTTTAGTTTACCAATTTTAAGTCGGTTTAGTACAATTAATATATAGTATAATTATAATAATTAGTATAATATAATATGATTAGGGGGCAGCACCAGTAAAATAACGAGTATGCCCTTGTCCTTAATCTCTCAATGAAAGATTAGTTTTATATACAATGTTTTATCGGATAACAAGAGCTTTCAGGTGTGTGTAAGTGTGTTTGTTCATTTATTTTTGTACAGCTACAAAAACGGTAAATACACCTAGCTTCAATTATTACGTCTAACTATTTATCTGTTCTATAGATAAAAATAGTTTATTCAGTCTTCACAATGACAGAAATCATAAATGAGAAGCTGCTAGGAAGTTTATGAAAATACCGCAGTACAACAATTATTAACAATTATGTCAGAAGTATAAATACTTATGCACACATATAGTTAGTATTGAATTTGTTTTAAGTCGGAAAAACAGAATCTACTTAATAACTTGAAGAAGGAGATTTCTCTACTCTTATGCGATATTATGTTTGTCTATCTAACCACACTTTTAAATAGTTTTTTTTATAATTATAAAACAGGTAATTACGTACTTTAATGTGAAAAAAAGTTACATTCAACTATTTTTTGTGATAATCGTTGATACTGTATCGCTTGAAGCCAAGAAATACAAGCTAGATGCAAGCTGTACATCTAACTCTGTAATAAAACAATTAAATGATAACTATTGAAATAATTAGGTTGATATTATTGAACAAAAATATACAATGTCTGTAAAAACTGTAAAATATTTTTGGTACTAAAACAGAAACTACCTATATTTATATATATAAAAAAATGTATATGTTCAGAACAAATGTTCTTAACATGACTTGATTTATTATTTTACGCAATCATAAATACCTTCTCAGCTCAATACATTAAATCATAAACCTAATTTGATCTCCATAGTAACCATGTGTGAGTTGTTTTCTTTGAAATATATATCCTTATTATGATAAGAAATTATTACCTCAGATTATGGATGGAATAAGACTGATATACACGACCAGTTGGCTAATTCTATTCAGCAGAGTTTCTGATTCGGTCCATGGGTCTCACGTACTCAATCTAAGAGCTGATATTTATGTTATATGTATTGTATGGAGGTTACCTTTCCTGAACGTCATTTATTGTCAACATTTTTTATTTGAGTCGTTGGACATAACTTTTTTGGAAACCTAATATGTGTACTTTTTACAATATTTGTGAATATTCGTATTGTCAATTAAACTTTTATTGTTATTAGACTATCGTTCCTATGTTTTTTAGTATATGCTATACTCATGGCAAGAGCTTTTCTTATTCGATTTGTTTAGCACTTTGTTACGTTTTAAAAGAAAACTGAATTTTTGTTTTATTATAAAATGAAATACTTTCTTTAAAAAGTTTCAGATACTTCCAATTTACAATACTAGATGGCACTAAGTAAGTAAGGTAAAAATTAATAACCTAAATCCATTTTGTTTCGCTGTTGTTTTTTGAATTAAGAACAAAGCTACACAATGGGCAATCTGTGCTCTTTCAACCACGGGTATCGAAACTCGGTTTTTAGCGTTGTAAATCCGCAGACATACCGCTGAGCTACTGGGGGGCAAAATGAATCCAGATTTAACAAATATTTCCAACATTCCAAATGTAATAAGTGCTCACTTCAAATGTTTCATTTACAGAAGATTAACGTGTTCAGAATCTACATTTTTACAAGATATTTTGATAAATTTTACATTTACAAATAGCTAGTATTTAATAGGTCAAATCAGAAAATATACCATCCCTGAAATCCTGTAATGGCTGTGGTGCTTGAGCAAGTTTTTTAAATAAAGTTGACAATAAAAAAAGGGGGAAACAGTCACGATTTTTAATTATAAATATTTGGACACTGTTTATTAGACCAGTCATAATGTTTACTAGATCAGTTATAATGTTTATCAGATTAGTCATAACGTTTATTAGATCAGTCATAATGTTTATCAGATCAGTCATAATGTTTATTAGATCAATCATAATGTTTATTAGATCAATCATAATGTTTATTAGATCAGTCACAGTGTTTATTAGATCAGTCATAATGTTTATCAGATCAGTCATAGTGTTTATTAGATCAGTCATAATGTTTATCAGATCAGTCATAGTGTTTATTAGATCAGTCATAATGCTTATCAGATCAGTCATAATGTTTGTCAGATCAGTCATAATGTTTATTATGCAACATACTTTATGGTGTCTTATCTAAGTTCGTTTTACCTCCATTTGATTCCTATTCTAATTGTTTCGTTTCGGTCAGTTTTGCAGATAAATATGTCAGCTATTTTATCACTGTCAGTTTTGTATACATGTGTTTTGACAGTATAACTGTTTTTTCTAGCCAATTTTGAACATATATTGACATTTTTGTTGGATGTTCAGTAAAATATTTTAGCAACAACCTTAAAAACAGTAACAGATTTTTGGTATCATACATCATGATTATAATTCTAACTTACAGTCTCCATTGATCATTGTCCTGTAGAAAAAGAAAATATAAGTAAATATTCGTCATCTAAGACGTTTGTACAGACTATTGTACAAAAGCTACGTTATTGAAATAAATTTGGACTCATTTATTTGTGATAAGTACGGACAATGACTGTAAACTTTTCGATGCTAAAGGCTGTTGTGTTGCTCTATTATCCAACAGGAAATACAGTAATTGTCAGAAACAGGACATGATCGTCTTCAACAGCAGCTGATACGGGTGGTTGAAGAAGTTCACTTAAAATGTAAATCGCTATTTTATCTCTATTCAGTGAATCTGACTTTGTTTAATCGCGAATAAGATCTTATGCAGAATGGGAGATAAACTTCTGAAACTTCATATCAGTGTCTAGCATTTCATTCATCTCTAGTATCAAAACAAGAAACAATTTTAATAAACATCTGGTACATATTCTGTTTAAAAACTTTAAAAGCAGATATAGTAAAGTTATAGGCCAAGCATGTTAAGGCGTTCGACTCGTAATCCGAGGGTCGCGGGTTCGAAGCCTGGTCGCACCAAACATGCTCGCCCTTTCAGCCGTGGGGGCGTTATAATGTGATGGTCAATTCCCCTATTCGATGGTAAAAGAGTAGCCCAAGAGTTGGCGGTGGGTGGTGATGACTAGCTGCCTTCCCTCTAGTCTTACACTGCTAAATTAGGGACAGCTAGCGCAGATAGCCCTCGAGCAGCTTTGCGCGAAATTAAAAAATAAAACAAACTAAAGTTATAATAATTCTAACATACTGCTTTATTTGTAACAATTGCAAGTGTAAATATAATTTTCTAACCAATAAAGATCTGTTGAAAAGCTAACCACAATCCATTCTGTATAAGATTAGGAAATAGTTAAAGGTTTTAGTTATTTTATTTCTGAGAAATATATTTGATAGTTTTATTAATAGAGCTCTTTAAAAATGGCGCCATGGATAGAAAGAATGGATGGCCCGGCATGGACGAGCGTGTTAAGGCGTGCGACTCGTAATCAGAGGATCGCGAGTTCGCATCCCCGTCGCACCAAACATGCTCGCCCTTTCAGCCGTAGAGGCGTTATAAAGTGACAGTCAATCCCACTATTCGTTAGTAAAAGAGTAGCCCAATAGATGGCGGTGGGTGGTGATGACTAGCTGCCTTCACTCTAGTCTTACATTGCTAAATTAGGGACGGCTAGCACAGATAGCCCTCGAGTAGCTTTGGGCGGCCTCACGCTAGTACAGAGGTATGTCTCCGGATTTACAACGCTAAAATCAGGGGTTCGATTCCCCTCGGTGGGCTGAGCAGATAGCTCTTTGTGGCTTTGCTATAAGAAAAACACACAAAACACACAGCTTTGGGCGAAATTCAATAAAGCAAACAGAAAAAATGGAATGTTCAATGAAAGTTTTGTGGTTTATTTATATTATTTTACTCTTAACATTACCATTATGCTCAAAAAAAGCATAACAGTATGTAAAGTATTGTAGCACCAAAAATTAAAATATCTCATAAAATTAATGTTCGGTGTTCATCCTGTCAGTTTGATATTGAATAGCCTTGCGATTCTAAAACACATTTTAATAAGCGAGATGGCGCTAAAAATACCCAATTTATAAAGAAAACTTTTTATTTGATGAGTAGTTCTTATAACTGTAGCTAAGCTTCTTTTCATTAATATCATTATTTATCAGCAGATATCTTAAAATAAGTTAAAACAATAACTAATACAAGAATATATGCTCTTTTGAAACTATTAGAGATACTTTTGTTATCTCTTTTAGGTTTTTCTGAACTTGATGGTTAATTCTATAAATTCAGGGTGGGTGAGTGGGTGAATGTTTTCTTATGGAAAAGCTACATCAGGCTATCTGCTGAGTTTACCGAGGGGAATCGAACCGCTGATTTAGCGTTGTAAATCCGTAGACTTACCGCTGTTCCAGCGAGGGACTGTAAATTTGGTAAACAATTACTGTTCTCAGTTACACAGAACAAACAGAAACAGTATTTCTTAGTCAAGGTATGTTTTAAGCTTGATGAATTTCTGTTAAAGCTCCAAAGCGACAGTAATGATTTTCTTTAACTTGTAAAATCTGTTTTTATACGATTTTCTATTGAAATGCTAAGTAAGTGTTTTGATATAATAAATGATGTTGTTTATAGTTAAGCATAAAGCTTCACAATGGGTTGTCTGTATTTTGCCCACCAGGGGTGTCGAAACCCGGTTTTTGTCGTTGAAAGTCCGCAAACATGCCGGTATGCCACTTGGGGGCTTATGAAATGAACTAGAGGTTCTAGATTTGAATTTAAGTTGCAATCATGAAACTCAGAATGAAAACAATATAAGTTGCTTAGACAACTGTTCCATGTTGTGTTTTAAAAACTACATCAAACGCTTTTCGGCTGACTTATAATTAAAATAATATATATCTCGTAAAAAAAGGTCCAAATAATTGATAACTAAATAATTTGTGGCTTCCTGACCCGGTTAGCTCTGCAAATATAGCTCTTTGTGCGACTTTGCGTTTAAAACAAATAAACAAAGAAATGTGCAGTTTCGAGTGACCAACTTAAAAGGAATATTTACACACCTGTGACTAACCGAATAAAATCGGTAAATGAATCACGAACCTCTATGGTCCATTAATTTTTTTATTACTATTTTAGCGCCTCCCAATCCAAGCACAATGTATGGTGTATATATACGCACATATAGCTTTTCTACTACTATCTTAGCGCCTCCCAATCCAAGCACAATGTATGGTGTATATATACGCACATATAGCTTTTCTACTACTATCTTAGCGCCTTCGTGTATAATGCACACAGTCACACATATATATTTTTTATATTACTATTTTAGTACCCTTAAGTACAATACATATATATATATATATACATAGTTACTACTTCCTCTTTATTGTTTTGTTCTGAACAGAAGAAGTAATGGTGATCCAAGCAGTCATACGAACCGAACCAATGTCCAGTAACAACAACCAGCGTCCAGAGGTTTCTTCATGATTAACAAAGATTATGACAATTCGTCGTGTACGAAATGAGAGAACAAGAAAATAAAACGTCGCTCATCAGAATAGAAATAACTCAACATGAAGATTTCTTTATGAGAAAGTATTTGCTTTCTCACAATCATTTAAAGCTGTATAGAATATTCTAAATTCTGAGAAAACATGAACTTCAAACACTAATGAACCATCATATAATCTTTTTACACATAAAACAGAACTGGAGTCTATATTGCTTTGTTCAGATACATACAGTACTAAATTAACTGATATATACTCTTCAAAACAAGAAATGCAAAAGGGATGTATTTTTTATTTTAAACAGAAATATATGTAATAACGTTACAAGCTCAGAGTATGTGATGTTACACGAGTTAAGGCACTGATTGTCAGACCAAAATGACAATAAAAGCTGTGCACTTTGAAAACGGAGGAAAACATCGGATTTTTTGCCAAAACGCATTCGTGTCCAATAAATTTGTTTGAGAGATCTGCATGTTCTGCAAGTGCAACATGTGCGAAATCCCTATAAAAGTGACGGGTTATCGGTTTCCATAGCTCAGTGTTAAGCCACCGACACGCAATACAGTTACGCCAAGACTGACTGAAGCACAACGCAACAACGCCATTGGTCGCTTGGAAGCAATCAAATCTCTATCAGATATTGCCACAGCTGTGAATGTCCACCCAAGCACCATCACAAAGCTATGAAATCGTCACCAACAACATGGATCAACTCGTGACCGTCCATGATCTGGCAGACCTCGTGTGACCACGCCCGCACAAGATCGCTACATCCGGTTACGTCATCTTCGGGATAGGACTACCACTGCGACGTCTACTGCCTCAACCATGCCAGGGTTGTGTAGGATTTCCGATCAGACCGTACGCAACCGTCTACGAGATGCAGGAATCCGACCTTGACGTCCAGTCAGAGTCGTCATCCTTACCCAGCAACATCGTCAAGCACGGCTGCAGTGGACTCGGGCACATCGGGTATGGCCTCATCGACGATGGAGGCATGTTTGGTTCAACGATGAATCACGTTTTATGCTTCGTAGGCAGGATGGAAGGACCCGTGTTTACCGTCGCCGAGGTGAACGTTTTGCAGCAAACTGTGTGCAGGAAGTTGACACATTTGGTGGTGGCAGCGTCATGATATGGGCTGCCATCGCCTACAATGCCAGAACAGACCTTTTGCACATTCGAGGGAATCTTATGGCTCAACGATACGTCGACGAGATTCTTAGGCCCCATGTGCAACCCATCATGGTGAACGTCAACGACGTTTTTCAACATGACAACGCCCGTCCTCACACAGCCCGACTATCTTTGGAACGAGTTGGACCGACGTCTGCGACGGCGACAACCTCAACCGCAGACTCTACCTCAGCTTGCAGCAGCTTTGCAGGCTGAGTGGACAGCCATTCCACAGGATGTGATTCGTCATCTCATCGCTTCCATGGGCAGGAAATGCCAAGCAGTTATTGATGCTCACGGGGACATACTCGTTATTGACGTTGAGTGACGTTAAACTTCAACTAATGAGCGTGGACTTCGCTTTTGCAGACTTTGGATGTTCAGCAGTGAATGTGAAAAGTTACACACATGTCATACAGAACTACCCGCAATAAACTTGTTAACAATTTGTCTCAAAATTTTGTCTTTTGCGTTTCTTTTTTTGAAGAGTATATATACATTTATATATATATCTTATTGTCAAAGTTTCTTAAAGTAGACATTTACAATACTACGTTTAGCTACAAAAACTAATTCAATATGCCAAGAATTTTGTAACAAGGCTCTCGACTCGCAATCTAAAAATCGCGGGATCAAATCCCGTTACACCAAACATGCTTGCCCTTTCAGCTGTAGGGCATATCATGTGATGGTCAAAAAGTAAACCAAAAGTTGGCGGTGAATGGTGATAACTAGCTGCCTTCCCTTTAGTTTTACACTGCTAAAGTAGCGACGGCTAGTGCAGATAACTCTCGTGTAGCTTTGCGATAAATTCAAAATAAATAAAACCGAGTTAATTCAGTGAAGTTATAGCTTATCTACCTTTATATATGTTCATTGATGCAACATATGTTATACAATTACTACGTTATCATTAAGCATTAATTACTCAGTCATTAATCTCAAGTTGTCATGCCAACTGTCTATAAAAAGTTTCAATTCCAGCAACAAGTAACAAACAAAACTAATACCAAGTTTATAGCCTCGTTCTCCGACGCCACATGTAAAAGTTTTAATTACCTTTGAATGTGATATGTTTTTTTATATGGAACGCTTGCTCTATTGTAATTCAAGTACAGAGGTGACGGTAACCTATTTATTGTATTTTTTAACTTTCGTTTCACTAAGGTTCATTTTAATTTATAAAAGTTTTTTTTTCTTTCAAACGAAAGGAAAAGCTTCGAACGTTTGAATAGTCAAGTACGCAATTAGTGAAGATAACTTAGCGTTCTCTCGCAGAAGTCTTATTGGTTTAGTTGAGATAATGGAAAAAGATGTTTCGCTGCGATAGTTATTGGCGTTCATAAGAATGACGGTAGAGTAATCTGAGAACAAACGATTGAAGGGAAAAGATACCCTAATGCTCAGATAAGCTGACTAACCAAGTGACTCATCACGAATGAAGGTTCTTTTCGTCTACAGAAGCAAGACGAGAAGACTTAGAAGTGCGACAACCCAGACATGTAAACACATTTAGGAAGTATTACCACTGGAGGTGAGCAATTATGCATATTTTTAGGGTTAACCACCATTCGTTGACGTATTTTCCAAAATTCTAGGAGACTCATTAGTGTAACGTATTTTTGCCTTTCAGTGACTGAGACAGAAAGTTTGCATTGAAGATACAACAAACTGAATTTAAGTGTAAGGTAGTTTCTTAGTTTTTCATACAGAGTTTTTAAGGATTATACGAATATAAAAAAGTAAAAAAAATTAGGACTTGTTTGTTTTTCTATTTCGAGAAAAGCTATACGAGAGTTATCTGCTCTAGACGTCCCTAATTTAGCAGCTAGTCATCTGCACCTACCACCAACTCTTAGACTACTATTTTACCAGCAAATAACATTGACCGTTATTTCATAACGTTCCCACGGCTGAAAGGGCGAATATAGTTGGTGTGACAAGAATTCGAACCCGCGGCCCTCCGATTACGAGTCGAGTGCCCCAACCAGCTGGTCATCCCGGACACAATGAGGATTTAAATTTAGGATACTGATTAATAAACCTATCTGCAGTCTTAATAACTGCTATTGTTTATTCAGGAAAATTTGTATTTTTTAGATTAAGTAATACAATAGGATGTCATGATAAGATTGATATCCATAGGTTATTTGAAACTTGGTGATATTGATATTCAAACAGTTGAAGTTAAACTGTACACTCATAGTTTACATTCCATTTCTTGATTATAGAATATTTGTTTCGGTGTCGCGATAGGCCAGAAAAAAGTCTGTGAGCTAATAACGTTTTGGTTTCGATATTCGTAGTGAGTTGAATACAGATATTATATTTGTATTTTGAAACATTTTGTTTTAATATAAATATTGTTATGAGTTTTATAGGATGAGAACAGTTACTACTTCATTATATGAAATTAGCAACTAAGTTACAAGAATGGTTACAGCTTAGTAGAAATTAAAACAGAAAGATGAATCCCAATGGATGTTGCAAAGAAAGGGATAAGATATTGTTATAATAGAAATATGCTTAATACGAAAGGTTTATTTAAACTCCCCCTTAAAACACAAACAAGAAACAACAAACTAAAAAATGAAAGTGATAAAATTTAATATTAGTCAAGAATTTTAAGGTATGAAAAGGTATTGCTGACAGAGCTTTACCAAATCTTGCAAAAGTTCAGTTGCACAACGTTTCTACTTTATAAATGTCTCCATCGGGAGCTTGACTTTTTATTATGAACTCCATCACACAAATTACTGGATATCGAAGTCCGTGCAAAGTTCCTTGTTGAACATTAAGCTTCTGAGTAGTGTAAATTCGAGCAGATAAAAAATATTCACAATATTTTCTGAAAATTACCTCGTTTATTTTTTTTATAATTAAATGAAAATGAAAAATACTGTTACGACAGCTGTAACTAAATACAAAAGTATTATTTGTTTTCATATTTGATAACAGATGGCAGCACAAAAACAGTCCTTGCTCAGTTGTTGTTTTGAATTAAGCACAAAGCTACACAATGGGCTATCTGTGCTCTGCCTACCACGGGTATCGAAACCCGGAGTTTAGCGTTGTAAGTCCGCAGACATGCCGCTGAGCCACTGGGGGCTTGCTCAGTTGTTATATTATTTTAAACAGTTTTGCATTTTAGGTAAATTATTAAACTAAGTTAAACTAAGTTCAAATTAGTTTCATGCGGTAATAATGTTTCTCCTTTGGATTCCTTATAAATGGTCGATAAGTCAACGCAAAATAGATCCAAAGATTTTCAAAAATGAGATTGTCTGAAATGTTAATATTGAAAAATTCCATGTACAAATTGAAATATGGATTGTATTAACAATATATGGATATATATAACACAACATACTGTTAAACAGTATATTCCGACAAACAATCGCTACTTAAAAAACTCAGCAACTACACAACATAAATGCATCACAAACTTTATTGAAAGCACAGGTCTTACATATAAAACCTGTGACCGGCATGGTCAGGTGGTTAGGGCACTCGACTCTTAATCTGCGGGTTACGGGCTCAAATACTTATCACACCAAACATGCTTGTCCTTCCAGTCGTGGGGAAGTTATAATGTGCGGTCAATCACACTATTCGTTGGTAAAAGAGTAGCCCTAGAGTTGATTGTGTGTGATGATGACTCGTTACCTTCCCTCTAGCTTAGGGACGGTTAGTGCAAATAGTCATCGTGTAACTTTGGGTGAAATTCAAAAATCAAATAAACACTGACACACCATCATGAATAAATAAAACAGAAGTAAAAAAATGTATTATAATGTTAATATGCTTTTCCAATTTATGCATAATGCAAAAGAAACTTCGACTACTCAATAAATAAAAGTAGTGTCTCTCCTTATCTTTAAAGTAGGTTTCCAAAACATTTTCTGCAACTCCCGGATCCAAATTTGTTTAAAGTTAGCTTCTATTATTCAACGTTCCTGACGACTGTTTTATATTTAGCTTGTATTTATCAATAGAATACTTAATTTGATATTCTTCTAACTAACACTCTGAGAAAGAGAATTGTTTGCCATATGTTCAGCTAAAGCAGATTCATTAATTCTGCTCTACTACAGCCGATTTATGTTCAGTAAGTCTAAATTTTAAATTTCTACACTCCTGGTCAATACACATTAGACAACACCGACGAGAGGTTTTATAAATTTGACATTTATCTATTACTATAAATTTTAAAATATTTTCTTCTTCATTTGTTTTTCTTAACATGGTTCATTATTTTTCACACTTGTTGTCCTCTTCCAATCATCTGTTTTCATTGTAAGATCTTCAGCAATTTCTTTCTCGTCCGTGTCTTCTCTATTTCTGTCCTTCTGACACTTTACTGACCTTCTATGTCTTCTTTTGCTGGCTACTGGTGGCTTAACTTCTCTCATTATTTCTTCTTCTTCTACTCTTCTCTTCATGTCATCACATCATCTCAGCCTCGCTTCTTTTGGTTTCTTTACCCGATTTCAATTCCTCCCATTTCATTCATTTCCTTATTCTTTCTCTTCTCTATCATAGACACTCCCATCAGTCATCTCAACATCCTAAGTTCTGTTCTTATCAATAAGCCTTCTCCTTTCTTCTTCAGGGTCCAAGTCTCGGCTCCGCCAGTTTAATCACGATCTTATACGCTGGCATTCAGATCCCTTGGTAAACTTTTGTCACGGGTCACAATGACTACTTTCCGCTATTTCCTTCAACACGCGTGAGTTCTATCTCTAACAGATTTTTTTTACTTCCTCCTTCACTTTGAAATATATTCTCAAGTATCTAAATGTCTATCGATGTTGTTACCATTAAATTATCTGAGAATGGTAACGTGTTTTAATAAATTCAATGTTAATACTAAAGTGTTATACAAACAAATATTTAAAACTGTACTCAAATGTAGTGAGCCATCTTGAGAATAAGGATGAACACAGCATCTTGAGTGGCGGCATAACAATGCAATACGACTTCCTATAAACTGAAGTAATTCATTTAACTAAAAAATACCCAAAATGTAAAGACTGTGGTTGTTATATTTCTAATGTAAGCTACTGAAAGTTTTGCTGGATTCATTTTCGTTGAAATCTATTAACGAACTATTCTTTTTCTGCCACACAAGGAACGGTCCCGCAGTGGCACAGCAGCATGTCTGCGGACTTAGACTGCTAGAAACCGGGTTTCGGTACTCATGGTGGGCAGAGCACATCGTGTAGCTTTGTGTTTAACTATAAACCAACACAAGAGTGTGCTATCAACATTTCATCTACGCAACGGGTTTAATCAAAGCTATGGTTAGTGCATGGTATTTAAATTCAGTCATAAACAGCTTTGATTTATATTCAGTCATGACCAGCATTGATAGAAGTGGTGAAAGCAGAGAACCAAGAGTTAATCTTTTCTCCTCTTTATAAAATAATAATAATAAAAATTAAAAATAAAGCACATACACACACGTAGTTAACACAAAAATAAATTTATGTAAATCTTTAAGACGAATTTTTAATTAAAACTAACTTAAATTTTCAAAACATTTTTATGACTATTTTATATATACTTCGTATTATTATCAGAGTATTCAATCAAATGACATTGTTCCAACTGACACAGTGAGAAAGAGCATTGATGGCTGGCTATATGTTCAGATAACGCCTATTGGGTAGTTTGACACTTATCACAGTGTCCAGTGGAATTAATAAATAGAACCTAATTATAAAAGAATCATTAAAAATATTTAAGAATTCGCAATTAATTTTAAATGGAGATTTGTGTCCAGGGTGTGCAGAAACTTTCAAAAGAAGGATAAATAGGTGGCAGCACCATATATACTAATTGATTGGTCGAGAGTTTCCTCATGTATTATGTACAATTTAGAAACATCTGTAACAATTAGAATAGAATTTTCTTTTTTTATGATTATGGGTTCGTGATCCACTAAAATATGCAGTAGTTTTTAGTTGAGGCTTGTTACTGTCAATAAAGATTTTAAAGTATTTATATTATATAATCATAATTTGATCTTGCTGAATTTGTTTGTTGTAATAAGCACTTTACCCACGTCCGATTTCTAACATGATTTAGATAAGCATTTTTTAGAAATAATTAATTAAATCATATTTCAATAACCGATACATTGTAGAAAATTTCAATCAAATCATATCCCAGTAGTCAACCACTTAATAACAACATCATTCAAATTACGTTCCAATAACCAATATGTAGAGAACATCTATAGAATAAAATTATTATTCCCAACAACTTGTAAGTAACACTAATCAAATGAGTTACTAGTTACCGATCACTTGTAGAAACTATTATTCAAATCACATTCGCGTTTTTATATTGACTTAGTAACTTGTGTTTTATTTGGATTTAGTGTGATGGATGTTATATACAATATTTATGTCTTAGGTATGAATAACGTTATATATATCGTTACATAATTTATTATCTATGTTGTTTACTATCTTCACGTCTTGCCTTTTACATAATATTTCAATGTGGAATACATTTTGATTGTCAATTCTGTATATAACAAAGGTGATACAGAATTTATAGTCTCTAAGCGATTATGTCCTGAAGCAGAATAAAGTAAAATTACCTATAGATTCTTGTAAGTTGTATTTGCAAGCGACAGTAGTTTTAACCTACAAATATGTGAATCATAAATCGAAGACAGTATATAGTAACTTATGAACAGATAATTGTTTTATAGTGTGCTCAGATCTAGACATGTTATAAACCTTTGAACTTGTGAACAGATAATGAAAGTTGGATTTCTGACTTGTGAACAGATAATGAAAGTTGGATTTCTGACTTGTGGACAGATAATGAAAGTTGGATTTCTGACTTGTGAACAGATAATTAAAGTTGGATTTCTGACTTGTGAACAGATAATTAAAGTTGGATTTCTGACTTGTGAACAGATAATGAAAGTTGGATTTCTGACTTGTGAACAGATAATGAAAGTTGGATTTCTGACTTGTGAACAGATAATTAAAGTTGGATTTCTGACTTGTGAACAGATAATGAAAGTTGGATTTCTGACTTGTGAACAGATAATGAAAGTTGGATTTCTGACTTGTGAACAGATAATGAAAGTTGGATTTCTGACTTGTGAACAGATAATGAAAGTTGAATTTCTGACTTGTGAACAGATAATTAAAATTGGATTTCTGACTTGTGAACAGATAATTAAAGTTGGATTTCTGACTTGTGAACAGATAATGAAATTTCTGACTTTGGATTTCTGACTTGTGAACAGATAATTAAAATTGGATTTCTGACTTGTGAACAGATAATTAAAATTGGATTTCTGACTTGTGAACAGATAATGAAAGTTGGATTTCTGACTTGTGAACAGATAATGAAAGTTGGATTTCTGACTTGTGAACAGATAATTAAAGTAATATTAATATTCCTGAATCCCTTATTCATGTCCACCGCTGGTACAGCGGTAAGTCTACGGAATTATAACACTAAAATCACACACACCCTTATTCATTATAAAGTGTATTAATTATCTGCTATTTTGAATACATGTAGAGCATGAGTATACTTTCAAACCTATTGACCTTTAATTCTATCATTTTTAAGTAACACAATACGTCTGGAGGGTCAAGAGATCTAATGTGCAATCGACGGGGTACTCAATTTAATTATGTATTTCAAGTGTATGATATGTTGTATACAGTTTCTACATGATGAAGTGTTTCCTGATCATATATGAGTACGAATAATTTTTGGGGAATGATCTTTATGTTTCCTTTACTATCATTTATTCCATTTGACTAATAACATTCTAGAACAATTGGATATACTGCATATATTACTACACTTGGGTGTAGACACTCTGAGAAAGCTATGATTACACATATCACCTCTACTGGTGAAAAATATTTCTCACTTTTAATATTTACAATCAACATCAGCATTAATCGATTATCTGATATTTCTTGTAAGTTTACTATGAATCATTAGCTATAAATCTGAACAGTTGATCTAACATCATAATCTTCTATGCAATACTTGAAGTTTTGTGGCTAAACATTTCAGTATGCATGAAGCTTGTCTTATTAAGCTATGATATTCTGATTTGATTTACATAATTAATGATGTACTCTAAAATCATATCTGACTATGATGAATCATAAAATTTATATAAGCAATTACACATGAAGACTTGTATTAGACGTTCAATCACAATTGTTAGAAATATGAATAACCAGTTTATGGGGTCAAATTTATCACAAAATCTACAAGCTTGAATTTACGTGGGAAATCGATGCCTGTGACGTTATAACATTAAAGTTAATTTGATGATTATGTAGACGTTAGATATTTAAAACAATTATTCAATATCAAGTATAATATAAAATATATGTAAGAGATTTATATCTAACTAAGAAATAGCGAGCTACACTATGTATTGTAACTGGTTTGCTTTCATTTAAAAATGTCCTGCCACATAGAGCTTTGAATCCTATCACATTTCTTGTAGCTTGCTAGTGTCTTGAAATTATACAACTTAAGATGCATTGGGTGGAGTTTTACTCTTAGAACAAATAACAGGTACATATTTCTACTCGCGAAATATTATCTTCATCAACTTGTCATCAGTTGTGATTCTTCATACCAGCTACGCAATATAGTTGAAAGAGTCCACACTTTTTGGAGTTTGTATATGAAACCTTCCTAAAGTATACATTCTATGTAAATCTCAGATAAAAGTGGAGTTGCTATTACTTTGAGTGGAGATTTGTCAGTATATATATATAAAGGCAAAAAATATGTTCTTAATTTCTACAATACTAATGGTTGAACATAACTATTTACGTATACCCTTTAAAAGCAAACTTATATTGATTAATTTGTTATAATTTTTCAGTATTTTAAAGTGAAAACTATAATTAATTTAATATAAGAAGAATTGTGAAACATGTTTTTGTTTTGATTTTGTTACAAAACGTTTTTAGGCAAATATGTCATTAATAGATAAGGCGTTTTATGCAGATATGATTGCAAAATATTTGTTGTGACAAAGTAATAGTGTCGAAAATGAAATGTTTTGTAGTGAACGTTTTATTGATAACAGCAGTTATACCAAACTTTTCATATGCATGTGTTTGAAAACAAATATACAAAAAATAAATTTAAATAACTTTTTTTTTTTTTGATATAGCAACAAAAGTTAAATATAACTACAAATAGTAGGCTTCTCAGTTTTAGTTTTCATAATTTATGGTTTCCATACGTCTTTCATCACTCGTTATAATTAACCTACTTCTGTGTTCAAATTTTAACAAAATATTTTCCAACACAACAATAAGGATAGATAAGATGGCATCACAAACCAGATGTTGCAATTCTTCAATGTCTTTTGGTTTGTTATGATAACTTTTGATTTCAGAAAGCCCCAGAGATGAAAATCTAAATGGGCTAAATCGAGCAAACGAGTGGGCCATTTCATAGATCCTTCTCTACCAGTCCAACGCTTTGGAAAAATTGTTTAACAAATACTTTAGCAATTCGATCAAAGTAGATTGGTGCTCCATCCTGTTGGAAGATAGCTACCAAACCATGAGTTTCTTGGAGCTGTGGGATAAAGAACACTTGTAGCACGCGTAGATACGAACTTCTACTAACACTTCGTTCGTCCAAGAAACAAGTACAAAACTTATCACAACAAAAAAAACTTACCTGCAAATCCACGTCCTGAAGAAGAATGAAGCAGAATTATATATGGATCATTGTAAGTTATGTTTGTAAGTAATATTAATTTTAACGTACAAATATGCTTTTAATCGTGAATGATAATCTTTATAAACATACCATCAGTTATGATTCATCAGACTAACTAAACAATAGGGTTGAAAGAGTCCACACTTTTTGAAGTTTGTATGTGTGACCTTTCTGTAATACATTTGCAATGTTAATATCAGTTATTTTTGTTGTAGTTTGATATATATTTAAGTCATAATAAAGATTTTGCATTTTAATTTAGTTGTTTTTTTCTTATTTTCAAAATAGGGTCAGTGAACTGTTGTTCGATTCAGTAGTGAAGTAAGCCTGACATGGCTAGATGGTTAGGGTTATCGACTCGCAATCGGAGTGTCCCGAAATCAAATTCCCGTCCCACCAAACATGCTCGTTTTTTTCAACCGTGGGGGCGTTATACTGTTTCAATCAGTCCCACTATTATTTTGTAAACGAGTAGCTCAAAAGTTGGCGGTGCGTGGGGATGACTAGCTGCCTTCTCTCTAATATTCCACAACTGAATGACGCACGATTTGTTTGTTTTGAATTTCGCGCAAAGCTACACGAGGGCTATCTACGCTAGCCGTCCCTAATTTAACAGTGTAAGACTAGAGGGAAGGCAGCTAGTAATCACCACCCACCGCCAAATCTTGGGCTACTCTTTTTAAAACGAATAGTGGGATTGACCGTCATATTATAACGCCTCCACGGCTGAAAGGGCAAGCATGTTTTGGTACGGCCGGGATTCGAACCCGCGACCCTCGAATTACAATTCGAATGCCTTAACACACTTGGCCATGCCGGGCCGATTGACGCACGGCTAGAACAGACAGCTCTCGTGCAGTTTTGCGCAAAATTAGAACGAAACTAGTAGAGAAGTAATTTTACATTCACTCAACACAGATAATGTGTGCAATATGTCAATGTCTTCTACTTTTTTTTTTTTACAATCATTCTTCACAACAAACCACAATTACAATTGCAATTAAAAAATCAAATCAAACATTTTTCTAAAGAAAAAATGATAATTTTTCACTCAAGGTGTCACTTCTGATAGCTAAGTAAATATAATTTATTTGCGTAATATTTTGACCAGCTACATTTAATTACGAAACAACGGTAGACTGTTCTGCTCCAATACACTGGCTTGTATATCTAGATATTTTCGATATATTTAGATTGTTTCCTTAACATTTGGAAGTAATTACTCGTATATTGTAACAAATCACATGTAAAAATGTGCGTTTTCGATTGTTTACTACATAACTAGTAGTTTTTTTTTAAATAATTAGTCATTAATTTTGAGAAGATAAGTAAACAGTTAGTTTTCACAGAAATGAGTCAGATATGACAGTAATGTAACGCCAACACTCGGTACTGTACCATCATTACAGTAGAAATACGAGCTAATGACGAAACACGGAATTGATTGCACTTCCATAGTCACTTTATGACACAATCCCACTGTGTTTCTTCCTTGAAGTACAAATACTCTGAAATCAAGTTGAAGTACTTGCCCAGCCGTCGGAATTTGACTCAATGATTAAATTAGTAGGGCAGGGAGAGATACTTTTTGAAAAATTAAAATTTCCAGAAACTGCATCGTAAAAATAAGCAGCTGATATGACTAAGTACAATTCGTGAATTCAGTAAAGGTATTGAACTTATTATATGAAAAAGGCCTATCGTGTTGGTAAAAAATTTGGGAATTTTCAACCTGTACAATACCTTACGCATGACCCTTACAGAGTTCACATGTAGCAATTCCTAACTGTGAATCACTGACCGGGTGAAATACAGCTAGCCAACTACGCCCGCCGCCACAAAGGCTTTGTTCGAAGAATGACGAGATTGACTGATACCTTTATAATAAGCCCACAGCCTTAAATGCAGTGTGTGTTCACCACCTTCATGTCTGGACTTTGAACCATGTAAATAATTGCTCAAACACTAATTAATAAATATTCCACACAGTTATAGGACATTTAATCCCTAAAGCTAGAGTCTTTCATAATTTCAAACACCAACTTGTTTATATGGTTTCCTCTCTACGAGGACTTGGTCCTCATATCGTAGTTATTAGGAACACGAGCAAACATATAGTTGTTTGCAACTTAATAGAAAGCTACACAATGGGCTATTTGTGCTCTACCCACCGCTAGTCTTGAAACTCGGTTTCTAGCGTTGTAAGTCCACAGACAAACTGCTATGCCACAGTTGAGCAGAAGCAAGTGTTATTGCGGGACATAATTTCACAAACATTGTCCACAGAAGTTAAATTACAAAAAAGGAACAAGATTTATACGTTTGGTAGTTAATCTGTGACCGTATTAACTGTCCTTCATCGTATTATTTTCTTTTTTAATTTAACCTACATACGTAACAAAACCGGTCGCATTCAAAAGCAGGTTTAGTCTTCAAATACCTATAGTCATTTTATAGTAGGCATGGTTGACTTTACAGATTTTTAACATAAGAAAATAACCATGCGTTCACAAGGTGTTTCGGCTATGGCGTTTTGCTGCTATATATAGAATGTTGACAAATCAGTCAAAACAGGCGGTTAACCACTTTGAAAATAGAAATAATGATATCTTCACTGGAGCACAATTTAATCTATATATATATTAATAAATCATTCAGATATTAATTTGAACCCTTTTAATCGTTTTTACCGTAAGATAAGAGCATAGTGTTTACAGTGGCAAGCTATAAGAAAATATTTATAATATTTAAAGTTGGGTCTCGATACCCACGTTTAGTAGAGCACAGCTTTGCACTTTAAAAAACAACAACAGACTTTTATGAAACGTCAGTGAGTAAAAGAGAGAGAGAAAATAAGCAAAGGATTTTACGTTAAGAGGTAATGTTAAGTTTCAACATGTTATTAACTCCATACACAATTATAAATAACCTGTCAATTGCTTGAATATTTGGGAAAAAGTAAAAAAAAGACCAAATAATTGCAGTTTTTTCTTAAAATGTCTCTTCGAAGAAAGTGAATGCAGTAAGAAAAAAATATTAGTTTCAATCGTTTTTTATGGTATACTACATATTTTTTTTTTAAATATTTATAAGTAAAATCATGGATTTCATATTATCTTAATATCTTACTCGGGCATATAGTGTTCATAATAGTGATAACATATGAAACCATGAGCTGGACAGATAAACTGAGAATATTACAAAATGAAGCATAAACATTACCGTGAGCCTTAGCTCCTTTTGCGTCCTTAACACAGTGATTGAATATCTCCTAACTCTAGCTCCTTTTGCGTCCTTAACACAGTGATTGAATATCTTCTAACTCTAGCTCCTTTTGCGTCCTTAACACAGTGATTGAATATCTCCTAACTCTAGCTCCTTTTGCGTCCTTAACACAGTGCTTGAATATTTCCTAACTCTAGCTCCTTTTGTGTCCTTAACACAGTGCTTGAATATCTCCTAACTCTAGCTCCTTTTGTATCCTTAACACAGTGCTTGAATATCTCCTAACTCTAGCTCCTTTTGTGTCTTTAACACAGTGCTTGAATATCTCCTAACTCTAGCTCCTTTTGTGCCCTTAACACACTGCTTGAATATTTCCTAAATCAAGTTCCTTTTGTGTCCTTAACACAGTGCTTGAATATCTCCTAACTCTAGCTCCTTTTGTGTCCTTAACACAGTGCTTGAATATCTCCTAACTCTAGCTCTTTTTATGTCCTTAACACAGTGGTTGAATATCTCCTAACTCTAGCTCCTTTGTGTCCTTAACACAGTGCTTGAATATTTCCTAACTCTAGCTCCTTTTGTGCCCTTAACACAGTGCTTGAATACTTTCTAACTCAAGTTCCTTTTGTGTCCTTAACACAGTGTTTGAATATCTCCTAACTCTAGCTCCTTTTGTGTCCTTAACACAGTGATTGAATATCTCCTAACTCTAGCTCCTTTTGCGTCCTTAACACAGTGATTGAATATCTCCTAACTCTAGCTCCTTTTGTGTCCTTAACACAGTGCATGAATACTTCCTAACTCTAGCTCCTTTTGTGTTCTTAACACAGTGCTTGAATACCTTCTAACTCTAACTCCTTTTGTGCCCTTAACACAGTGCTTGAATACTTCCTAACTCTAGTTAACCGTCCCTTTGAGAGCTTGTCTCTGACATTGTTTCAAAACTTTCCGTGATGTAATAAAATATTTCTTGTCGATTAGTTGTCTAATAAATCTGCAATATTTTTGAAATGTTATCACTCCAGTTTACAAGTAAATAAACAGGCTTCACTTCCAACCTAGAGGAGCATGTTGGCCTCGTGGTAGAGCTCTTGATTTCGGAGCTGGCGAGCCGAGGAAATAAACAATTAAGCCTTTACTGAGTTTTTAAGATATCTCATCATGTTTCTTGAAAAAATATGTCTTATGCAAACCTGTGTATCAAAATAACTATTAAAATCACCTTTTAAATGCAACATCGTTTTCATGGTTTTTATAATGAAATACTGGCGTGAAGCGAATACTAAACTTTGAACATTTTACCGTGCTTGACTTTATAACTATGTACATTTCTCTATCTAATGTTATGTACTGTTCTAAGTCGGAAGCAACCGTCGTTTTTGTTACTTTACATCATCAGTACCGGTTAAAGGTGGTTAATCTTAAGGTGTAGCTTCGGATTTCGAAGATGTACTGAATTCCGTGCAATATTCACCAAAATTTCCCGTGCTTTAACCTGTGAAGATGCGTTAAAGAACGTCAATCAATCCCTTGGTGTGAATGGCGGGTGTAGGGTGCTGCTGACAGGCTTGTTGCCTTCCTTTTAGTCACTAATCCAAAATTAGGCAAACAGATTTAGCACCTTTGACAGAAATATGAATCCAACTTGGATTTGAAGCAGCGATAAATGACTTTTTTCTTTCTTTATTATATGAAGTATAGCTGAGTGACAACAATAAAAGGAATATCACCATAGTAGTACGCTTCCTTGACTCATGATGAAATCAGACGGCGCATGCACGCACCATTAGATTCCCTTGGAATACTTTAAATACCAGATCGAATGAAAACAACGCACAGAAAAGATAAACTTGTTCTAAACGAGTCACGAATGTGTATTTTAGACAATTTAGCTAAGTTTACTATAATTTTCTTCACAGTAAACTTTAAGACTATAAGAATGGATATAATATAACAAAGAGTGTTTTTTTAAGTAAAAAAGTCCTTACGTGTATTTTAATTGCATAATCACAGGGGAAAAAGCAGTAAGATCACTGTCTCTGGTTGGCTCTACGTATTTATTGTGGTTAGTTTCCTTTCTAAGTTTTTTTTTAATTAGCTATAACTTATTATGTGTCGGTAAGTGCAGGACAAAGAAACAATTGATATTGTTTTCGAAGTACAACTCGGTGGGTGATTTGATAACTCTGTGTAAGATTAATTATAGTAAAGTGGTCATTTTGCCTATGCACTTAGACATATATAAAAAGCATTGTCTTATAAACTACAGTTCTTTGTAAAGTTTCTTCTTTGGTTGTTCTGCATCTTGAACCACTGACAATCTTACTTGTTTTGAAATATACCGTACAACATATACAAGGATGGGAGGAAAAACATACCTTGAGTTACGTTTGTGAAGATGTAGCGTACTATCCATAACTCCTGCGTTTTCAAATACATACAGGCGTGTTTTCCGCTAGTACAGCGGTTAGTATACGAATTTACGACGCTAAAATCAGGGGTTCAATTCCCCTCGGTGGACTCAGCAGATAGCCACATGTGGCTTTACTATAAGGAAAGCACACATACAGGCATATAATTTAATGAATTATATGTATGACATCTGTAATTATTTTTTGTACTTATGTCTATAGTGTGATTAAACAGCAACATTTAACTGAATATTCTGGCCGAGCGTGGCTCAACGGTTTATGTGCACAATTGTGAGTTTAATTATTCCTGCTTCGTATCTTAGTGCCGCAAAAGTGAGATGTGCACGTTGAGTTTCACTAAATGATCGAAATAGCACCCAAGCTTTTGGTTGTCATCAGTAGATCTTATGTAAACAAGAAAAAAAATATTACCTTTATTATTGAGTGTGTATGATTTGCTTGTTTGTTGGTTTGAAGCACAAAGCTACACAATAGACTGCCTGTGTTCTGCCCACCACAGGTACCAAAACCCAGTTTCTAGCGTTGTAAATCCGCAGACACACCGCTGTGTCAGTGGGAGACATGTGTGTATGAAACAAGGAGACTAACATGTTTTTGTTTTTACTAAAATAAAGCTGTTGTAAACCTTATTACGTGTGTATCATATAACCATATTGATAACATGTAAAACTGTTGGTTTAAACAAAGAAGTATCTATGAAAATACTATTTTGAGTTTAAAATGAGGTTATCTAACAATTATCTTTTATAGTGCTTTGTATGTATGTGTGTCTTTATTTTGTCAGCGTTGATAAACACACGTCCATATAACACAGTAGAGACACGATTAGAACGACAAAACGAATATATTTGTCAGAAGTAACCTTTGTGTTGTTATTTCTGTTCTCGTCGTCGGTGTTATATTTTCTTGCTGTTTCTTCATTTCACAGACAACAATAGTTTACCAACTTCGTTAACACCAAAATAACTCCGAGCATTGGTGTTTCATGCTGTGGACATTCGCTCGATCCAAATGATTGCTTGAATCATTATTAACCTTTGCTTTTACTAACTAGGGTTCAAGTCACCACAGTCCTATTTTTTCGTGTTGTACAAACATACATAACTGATAATGAGACGACATTTATAAATTGTATAGACAGGCAGATAGATAAATAAAAGAGACAAACAAATAGATATATTTTATTTAAGCTGTGCTTTCTCTGCAAATAGATGTACGAATTAATAGATAAATGTTTAGATGAAGTCAGGATACAAGAATAAAAGTGATTATTCATATGTATGTATTTTCAAAAAATCAATAACTTATGTAGAGGCACAAACTTGGAATACAATACCCAATAATATAAGAAAAATTAACTTTTCGACAACGATTGTTTCAGAAATTGTTTGTTAAAATCATGATTTACTCAGTTAAATTGATACTTATATAAAAGTTAATTCTTTTTTCCACTTAGTGTTATCAACCTTTAACTTGTTATGCATTCATTTATGTTTATTTTTGCTTGTTAATATTTCTTTTCTGCTAAAGGATGTTGTTTTGAATTAAGCACAAATCTACACAATAGGTCATCTGTGCTCTGCCCACCACGGGTATCGAAACCCAGTTTATAGCGTTATAAGTCCGCAGACATACCGCTGAGCCACTGGGGGTCTCTGCTAAAGCAGCCAGATTCACGTTGAATAAACATTTTCGTTTTGCTTTTTTTCTGTCTCTTTTTTTTTTTTTTTTAACGTAGAACATTGTCTAGTACGTGAATAAAACTGAACTGAATTGTAAGTAATACAAGACAACTTGTATATTTTCTGCAATCATCAACTATCTCCTGAACAAGTTAACACTTCTGACTTTTAAAATTCACCTTCCTCATGTACGTGTTTAACTAAACCAAATATTTCTGTATTATTCTGTTTAAGTTCAGGGTAAACTTGACTGATAAAAGTTAATAAACTGGGAACAAAACGCCGCCTCATGAATGTGCGTCTCCAAGAATAGAAGTGACCAAGACAAACGACATTTCGGACATGAAAGCACACAGCAACAATAAAAAAAGGGGCAAATTTCAGAAGGAGGTGGTCAGAAGGAGCTTGAAATAATTCTAGTTTTATGTTGACACGTGCTTTGCGTGGTCCCCAAGACGTCAACCAAGCGATGATATCTTTATTACATGGACGGTGCCATGTTGCTATAGTTTTTACCAAGCATACTTGAAGTATTTTATCATACGGCGAGATGCAGTTAACCTTGGGGGTTGAGGTTAGTTTTCTGTTCTGGTATGTACATCGTGAACGGGACGTGTCAAAAGGTCTTTCTATATATGGACAACACTTCCCAGTGAACGTTACTATGAAACAGCTAACACCACTCGGTTAGCATAGTTCAGTTCTTTCCTTACTATATCACGAGATTTGTTTTTAATTACACTACAAACTTCACAGACTTGTGTGATGTTTTCTTTTCTTCCTAGTTTTATAAATGGGGGAATGATTTTCGAACCACTTTATTCCAAAAATGTTCATTCTAGGATTCATTCATGTAAAAAAAAAAATGTTAATAGAGAAAATAAAGAAAGTCATACAATGTATGATGCATACGTTTTATTGTATTATTTTCTTAATGAAATTGTTTCGAAATTATATTTCTATTGATTTTATATATACATTTGAACAACGAATTTCATAAGTTGAAATGAAATTACATATGCACCTCTACATAAAACTGAACGAAGTACGCAAAAAACATATCTTTTGATAAGGTTAAGTTTCTTACTGGATATTATTTTAATTCATGAATAATTAAAGTTCAAATCAAAAACCTTTCTATTATCTTATAAGTTTGCCAAACTTCTGTAAAACAATTCAGAGAACTAAACCTACCAATAAAATCACGATTTGTCTGGTGCTTTGGATCTCTTAATATCAGTTATATCAAATCAATATGGTTGGATGCGATTTTTTTTCGTTCCAATAGGAACGAACGTGGCACACTAGTCGATGTTCTCGAACTGTGAACCAAAGAATCTACGGTTCGTATCCTGTTGCCTCATAAATGTTGATACGCTATAAGAATGGCTGTTATATCACATTATTTGGCCATAACAGCCCAAGAATCAATGTTGTGTGATGTTGCCTTGATGCTTTCCCTCCAATCTCTTACTCCAAATTTTGTGACGGAAGAAGCAGATAGCCCTGGAGCAGTTGCACGTGTAATTCAGGAGACAAATATCTGTCCGTTTTTTTAATCGTTTTTCGGTTTCATTTAATTCCTTCCATGTAATTTTAATTTGACTTTCTGGTATAAATATAAAATCCAATATATATATATATTTGTTATTGTTGTTATTACTTGAGAAAAGTCTCTGCTTTTTGTAAGAATTATGCTAATTCAAATTATGTTATTTACAAAGCAGTCATGTATTTTGTCTGTTTAACTGCCAGTCCAAGGATCTGGACATTATTACCACGTAATTTATATTCTGGTTAACATAAGATGCTAACTGGTGAATTTCCATCACAGTATCCTCTCATGCTACATGATTGTCATCGTGATTGGGGGTTAGAATAAAAGGATTTAAGAATGTAAAAAACAGTTGAAATAAAGCTTGATTCCCTAAACAGCTGCATATAAAAAGAGTGGCTATCCGATAGTTAAAAAATTCGGGTATTGAATGTTTAAAAAGTACTTTCTATGCATAACAATGAGAACAAGATATACTTCCCTTCAAATGGAACATTAAGACTATTCCAAAATTGTATCTGCATATATATATAATTTGTTACCTTAGCTCAAAAATAAGCCGAAACAAAATAAAAATAAAAACGCTGCTTCAACTGAAACGACCCCAGGGTACGAGCTACAATGTGGGATTATAAAATGTACCCTAGATTTTGCAGGTGATTGCGGAAGTAGGACCCACATAGCAGTGGAAATAAATACACCGTCTGTCAGTCTTAACCTCCATTCGTCAGTCTCACATAAGAAATAAAGAATAGCAATAGATACAGAATTAGAAATAGAAATTAGAAGAGTGAGGTGTGGGTGCTCAAGCCCACAATGTGCTACATCTATATCACCTTTCACTGTCTGTAGACAGTTGTGGGAAGGTGACTGCTCTCCCATATAAAGAACTAATTGAAATAAAAAAGAATAAGGTACTACCATTTGAGGGTAAGTAAGATAAAAACTGGGTTCGGATCCCCGTCGCACTAAACATGCTCGCCTTTTCATCTAGCCCCCCGCCAGTACAGCGGTATGTCTCCGGATTTACAATGCTAAACTCAGGGGTTCGATTCCCCTCGGTGGGCTCAGCAGATAGCCCGATGTGGCTTTGCTACAAGAAAGAAACACAAAAAAAAACACAAAGATAAAAACTTACCACTTGATGTTAACATTCCATCCCCCAATATGGTAGAAAGGCACTAACTGAAACACAGAAACGAAATATACTATTATGAAATTATCCTTTTTTCTTCAGGATTAACTAATTATTTATTTTTATAATTATTTTTAAACAAAAATAATTTTCTCAATGTTGTTAAAACTCGAATCTGTTTCTCTGAACTTGAAGAAATATAGAACTTTATATTTCCTCATCTCTGTAATAAAATATTATTTCCAAAGAGGGAAGGCAAGTAAATTTGTAAGTTTGGACAATTCCTCAATACCACAAAGAAGAGCTTGTCAAAACACTTGATGACTACGTGTATGGTGGTGAAAATAAGTACACTAGATGTCAAGAATAGTTCTTTCAAATACCAGGATAATTTATAGACAATGAAAAATGACTTTCACCACGTTGCAGATGAGGAGATTTACATGGGATGCAAAGATGGATTTGGATTTTTTTTTACCAGAATAATTTATTTCAACTGTTTGATGACCAGCAGTAAGTACCAGAATAGGGGAATTTGTATATGTTAAGTTTATCTCTTTCAAATGCCATTAAAAATTCTTTGAAACTATATAATATTTAGATTTAAGTTATAACTTATAATTCTTCTGTTATACATTTACACAGGATAAAAGATTGAATCAAAATTCACAACATTACTTTAACAATATGTAACATTCCTCGACACTTTGTTCATGGATTTCTTTAATTTACTTTCAAAACAGCAAATTAACACCTTTAATATAAATTTACGCCTTTACTGCATGCAGATTGTATTTTATTGTTATTTTTAGGAACATGCAGCTTGCTGATGTGAATTTATCTGTTTGGAGCATATGTACGGTTTAGCCGAAAAAGATGCACGTTAAGTCTACAGCTATTCTGTTGTTGTTGTTAAAAATCATATTGGTATTCTGTTGTTGTTGAAGATCATATCGGCAGATCAACTATGAAAAACATGCAACGAACACCGCAAGGGTGATTCGCATTCATTATCATCTTATTTTGCCTAGCTTGTGAGATAACTCACATAAAGAGATAGAAACAACGCTGACAGTCTTATAAATGAAATAAGATACTAGGAGCGTCGAAGGTCAAAGGCCAATGTTACCAGCGTTTAACTAAACACCGAATAAGGTTAAGACAACTAAACTAAAAATGAACAGCAAAGTCTGCATGTACGAATTATGAGATACCATTAGAATCAAAATCCCAGGGGTAAATAAACCATGAAGATTTTTCCAACGATTTCATAATTTTTTTAGTCATTATGTTCAGGAAGTAAGGATTTAGGATCATTAGCACAAATGTATTCTGGTGGATTCATCTTTAAACACAAAACCGTAAAATGAGTGTTTATTAAATTTATTAGTAACAGTTTTGTTGCAACTGTAAATCTCGGTTTGCGTGCTAAACTAAGTGAGGGGAGCCCGTCAACTACTAAATGCTGGCGAGGTGAGGGGACGCCACCCCTATCAGTGCATGAGAACTGGATCAATGGAAAAGACAGATGAACCAAGAAGTTAAAGACCAATGGCTCTGATAGCATAACCAGCAAAGTGTGTGGTTTGCAAAGGCATACTCTGTAGAAGATAAGTGTTGGATAACCAATTCGGAAAAGATAGGAATCCTACCGAATATTGACCCGTAGACAGTCATGGATAGATACCCAGAGAAATAGAAATGCTGAGAATATCTTACAAAGGCGGAGTTACCAGTGAAGAGGTACTCAGAAGGATCAAAGGTAGAAGAACGTTAGGTACTACATTAAAACCACGAAAGTGTAAATATTATAGTCATGTGGTCATAGAGCATGCAATGCAGGGAACATTGTTATAGGGTAAGACCGATGGAAAGAGACAAAGGGGAGACTAAGAAGGAAGTGGATGAAAGACATATAGGTGAACGGGTACAACTGTAGTATAGAGGATGCCTCAGAGTGTCACAGGAAAGGAAGACATATCATGCCATGGTGGCAAACCTTCTATAAGAGGATGCTAACTTTAGACAAAGATTTGATGAAGGTTATAAATGTAACATATTTTTTGACTTGATCTGTGTTAAAAAGCAAAATAACGGTAGTTCCACAATTAATCTCACTACCAATTGCTTTAGCTTACCAATTAGAAATTTCAAGGTAAGCTACAGAAATTATATAGTATAAATTGTCCAACAATAATTTAATCATTTGTAGATTTTGGCCTAGTAGAGTAAAGTTATTTCAAGCACGCTATAACTAATACTTTTCCAAACGAATGATTTGTTTGTTTTCTGAACGCAAGGCGACACAATGGGCTATTTGCACTCCGTCCATCGTGGGGAATCGAATCATGAACTTTAGCGATATATGGCTGAAACACTACTGTTCACCCAAAGGAAGGGGAACACACACACACACACAAAGTGTCTCTTGAAATTATTTAATTTAACCTTATCTTGATATTATTTTCGTTTTTATATTTTAAAGCGTAAAGCTGTATACACAAAAAATTAGCCGAGCTGTGCCTACTGCGGGTATCGAGTCCTGAATTTTAGCGTTTTAGGCTCTTATGCTCTCAAGTATAGTACATTCTAATGTTGACATCTAGCCCCAGCCTAGCCTACATTCAGTGTCTTTTGTACATACTCAAACATGAGGAACTATTATAAAATAGAAACAAAGAGCAACATGAGGTAAACACATTTTCCCATTATGAGTGAAACTGTGTGTGATCGTTACCTACTGAATCTGAACTTCAAATTTTTCCCAAAGACGTCAGAGTCTGTTATCACATATCACACAAGCAGCATGATTTTGAAAGTTGTCACATTTTCTGAAGTTATTAGATAGTTTTCACTGTCATGAGAATCATGTTTAAATAATACAAATAGTTACTAAACACGCACACACACACACTTTGGTAACTCAGATGTCTTTCAACAGCAACATAAGGTTTATGTCCATATAATATATTTATTCCTGGAATTAGTAATCGTCCATGTCACACCTTCTCGTAATATAATTTTTATACAAAATATCGGATGCAACCGAAAAATCTAGAAACCGTTAGAACAGTTGTAAATATATTTTTCTGAAACTATTCATGCCCAATATTTATGCATTGTTAAGATATTTAGTTTGCCGCAAGTTATAAGAAATGTGTCATTCCCAAGAAACCTGCTGACACTATCGACATTCGGAATTTTTCATTCAAAAGCTAGTAAGTTTCAACGTGAAATGATATTACAACGAATATTTGTTGAGATATTTCATATTATCCCAACGCTATGAATCGAAATCGCTCACTATGTACTTTAAACATCTGCTCCAAAATAACACCATTACAGCTGCTTTTCGTACGCATACTCTCTCTCAGAAGACCTTGACAATACGAATCACGTGATCTTCCTTGTGATAGCATATAGTTTCCATGGCGTCATAGATATCCATGCATGACTCATTCCCACTCTTAGTAGTTCCTTCACTACTCGCCAGGAGATAAGTGCTTACTTTGGACCTGTTGCTGTTCGACTAGCAGCTTGTGTTGTTGATTCGGTTGGGTTAAAGCTTTTGATGGTAAGAAGTAGTTCTTATCATTTAGTAATACATATCTTAAACTCAAAGATGGATCAACGTGTAATTATTATAAGTACAGAGATTTCCTTACATTTGGTGTCAGTTGGTTTTCGATGTGTAATTATTATAAGTACAGAGATTTCCCTACATTTGGTGTCAGTTGGTTTTCATGTGTTCGTATATTTGTGGTACTTTAAAACTAACCTCACAGCAATTATTAAGTGAAATTAATATTTGTGGTACAACTATTCTTAGTAGTGTAATTAACTCAAACGAGATATCTGACGTAAGTATGCCTTAAAATTTTTAACAAACTTTCAAATATTGTATTTATGCTTTGGTAACTTTGCGACGTTAGATAGTATAAGTATTACCATTCAAACTACTTGTAAGTTCGTTTGATGTTTTCGTTTTTAGATTGTTGTTTAATTTAGGATAAGCCAATATAACTGACCTTAATGTTTTGTTTGTTTCGCTGATTGAAGAAAAACGTTTACAGATCTCTACAACATTACGAAAAATAGACTAAACTCTGGTTAAAGAATCTAATCTGTGATCTGACCAGTTTGAATTAAATAAATATACATAAATTACGCATTGAAATGGTAAAATACAAGTCAACAGTGTTTCGTACTGTAAAGTCAAAACAGCTGCACGTCTTTAAACAAAAAACATATTCTCTCTATAACTTCACATGGAGACATATATTAGTTTTCAACATAAAAGGTTTCGTTAACGTTTCATTTATTTTACGACATCTAAAGCAATGTTAGTAATATATTTGTTAGTAATATATTTATTAAGAAGCCATTGTTTTTAATTCTGATAAATGTCGTTTGCAACTGATTTAATAGGGTACGGTGTGGTGTAGAAGTTAGCGTCATAAAATAAACTGTCAAATTCAACAGTTTCGACAGTTCCATCAGAATAGCCTAAAAGTTAGCCACGGATACTGTTGATTAGTTATCTTGCTTCCAGCCTTTAAGTTCAGTATTATGAACGGCTAGCTCGAAAAGCGGTTGTCTAGTTTCTGCTGCAATATTTGAAAAAACTACATAATTATATACCTTGTCTTCCATAACTGGAAAGTGAGCTATATATTAAGCCTTAAGAGCTTGTCTAGAGTTATTGAAAAAACACAGTAGACGTTACAACGTATTCGAAGACTTATATTTAAGGAACTAGTTCCGACAGATTGGTGCTTTATTTTCACTTTGATGTTGTCTTCTCAGAAACTAGTTTCCCGAATACCAAGATATCTGATGGTTTAATTTGGTTTTTCGTTAACTGCTGCGCGCATTGTGTTCTTTTATTACCGACTTTAGATTTAGTGGCCTGTATCGGTTATGTTCACAACCGTAATATCTATCATTCAATAGTAGTTTTTACTGAAGGTTATTTATCATTATTTACAGTTTAATTTCAGTGGTAATACTTACATGGGAATATTTAAAACAGCTCTATTAGAAGTTGTGTTGTGACCCTCGTTTGTAAGAAATAGTATTTTGTAGTTAATTTAGAAAGGAATGAAAAGTATTAAACAGTATTTATCGGCCATGCATCTAATATCTGGTTTAAAAAATACCCGAATAACGTTTAAAAAGGGCATAATCTAAGACCATTAATATAACGGTTTCTAAACAAGAGAACTGTTATGAAACATGGTGACGTATTTCTGATCACGCAGTGTGAAGCTACAACTGAAAGTGCTGAAGTTTAGACGAGAAACTGATATGAATATAATATACCTTGTACAAATTATGATTCACGAACGACAATTTGCTTACTCACTGACCGTTATGACGAAACGTCTGAACATGTAGGGATAACGTCATGGTCAAACTTCACCGAGTTAAGTGTAAAAAATATACTTTGTTTTACGTGTTCATTTACATAACACCGAAGGGTGCAGAGAAATCGGACTGGAACGCGAACGACGTAACTGGTAATAGCGTGACGTCAGTGATTGCGTCACTAGGGAGTCCTTAAGATTGGCTGGTAGAATTGTTGTTAGTCAGTACGACTCTGTGAATGGTATACTTTAGTAGAGTGGTGATTTACGTTAATCGAGAACTCCACGTATATTTACTAGGCTAAGAAAAGCTGCCGTATTATATCTAATTGATATTAGAAATTGGGAAGTACGTTCACCAGTTTACAGTGGTATTATCTGTAGAAAAACAAGAACGATTTTGATTTGCACTTCAGTAAGTATTCTTATTTTAGAACTCAGTATTCGGTTTCTAGTTATTTTCATTATGAACCAGATGTGCTTTTTTTAAGTTAAAGCGGTAATAAGTAGTTAACAACCGTTAACTTAACTAAATAACGGAAAGATAAAATTATAAAAGGTTGTTTGATAGAGCTCGAACCATTACTTTTAACTCTTTTTCTTTTTTTAAGTTCAATATTTGAAGAGACCTGAATTATGTCGCAACCATATCTATTAAGTAATATAAGACTATTAACAATAAGTATTATAAAATAGATCAGCTAACGTTTGTTTCAATTAGTGTGTTGTTTATAGAAGAAAAACTATTCTTGATACGAGTTATATTAATATTTCCAGATTCTCTGGAATAGGCCATTACACTACTGACTTTTAAACTGGGCCAGGGAACGAGTAGGACTTCGTCCATGTCCGGAGCGGCCCAAGTGGAGAGACCACCCGAGGTATCGAGTATGTTACACTCGAGCGACCTGCTACGACCTCGTCTACATTTAGCCTTATCTCAACGGACTTTTTGTTGTTCAGGGTGTTCCTCGGTTCACCCTTCTCCACCTGTACAGAAAAGGTCGCGACTAGATTCGATAGTAACCGTTCCGTGCCCACATTCTCCGTCCACCGGGGATCAGCCTACAACGAAGAACCTGAAGCGCGTGCGAATGGTTAACGCAAACGAAGTTGCAGACATGTCTCGGACAGATATTACTAATCACCTGTCTTCCCCTTCCCCTATCATTTTGGACTGCCGTTCGTTTCTTAGTTACAATAAAAACCACATTAGTGGTGCCATTAATTTGAACTGTACTGATCGGATCAACCAGAAACGCCTGCAACAAGGACGGGTGGCCTTATGGGACCTGGTCAGTTCACGTGAGGGGAAGGAACTTCTTCGGAGAAATATGCAAAATGAGGTGGTGGTGTACGACGATTCTACGACGGATATAGAGAAGCTTCCAGTGTATCATCCGTTGACGATGGTCCTTAACATTCTGTGTGAGAATGGAACGAAAACGGCTGTGTTGAAAGGTCAGTTCTTAAAGCTGTGTGCAGTCTTGATTTACCTGTTTTGTTTTCGTATTGTTTAAAATCACGTGTTTATTCATGTTGTACACTTTCATTAAACTTAAAGGTTTATTTCACGTCGTATAGTAAATTTTCAAAGTACTTTTAAATCATTCCCAAGTTAGGCTTTTACTAGAGTTTGAATTTGTAGAACTACATCCGGGAACCAACAGTCAAGTAAATATAGGCTTGAACGATAATTGGGTCATGAATTTATTGGCTTACGTCAACAGTATCGCGACATCGTGCGAAGGTCGTTCAGAACGTCTTAGTCTGTTTTGGTTAAAACGGGTCACATTGTTACTCGTACGTGCTGTTTATTTAACTCATCTCAGAAAGAGGCTAATTTTGGGGTTGTATACGAGTCCAACCTTAAACTATACACTACTTTAAGGGCTGTATGTGGGTTTGAACTATCTATACGTCAACTAGTTATTTTTAATTCAATGTCCACTTTCTCACCTCATCTTACTAGCTAAAATCGCAAGCTTGAAGTGGTTTGTCTAACACCATAAAAACTTCGAGTTTTTAATTTTAGGTGGCCCGGCATGGTCAAGCGTGTTAAGGCGTGCGACTCGTAATCTGAGGGTCGCGGGTTCGCATCCCGGTCGCGCCAAACATGCTCGCCTTCCCAGCCGTGGGGGTGTTATAATATGACGGTCAATCCCACTATTTGTTAGTAAAAGAGTAGCCTAAGAGTTAGCGGTGGGTGGTGATGACTAGCTGCCTTCCCCTCTAGTCTTACACTGCTAAATTAGGGACGGCTAGCACAGATAGCCCTCGAGTAGCTTTGTGCGAAATTCCAAAACAAACAAACAAATTTAATTTTAGGATTTTACTAATTTTTCGTTCGGTTTAGAGAACCTGTTTGTTTTATTCTTTCAAACGTCACTTAAGTTAAACTCTATGATTTTATTAATTAGTAGGAACAAACCTTAGTTTTACAGAATGTTTTTTCGGTGACAAGTTACTTACAGCCATTACAGTAAAATATATATTTTGAAAAAAAAAAAAAACATGTACAACAGTTCAATCACTGGTCAATTACTTACAAGTATAGAAGATTTAAACCTCAAGTGAGATTTAGTATTAAAAACCAGATTGAAAATTTGGAACTGTTTTAAAAGCATTCTTTCTTGCTGTAAAAGCTGTAACTTACAATAATAATAAAATAAAGACTAGTCGAGGTTAAAATAATACACTTGTTTGATTTCCATTTTCGATCAGTTTCAATTGTGCAACTTTTGCATAGTTTAAACCATTCAGGTGTTTTCCTCTTAAGATCATGTAACCCCTCCCTGTTATGTGCGAATGCTTGGAACAGCAACAAGTTTTAGCGAGTCGACCAGGAAATACCGTGAGAACTTAACAAGTTACACTGTGCCTAATAAGGCGTTGTATGCTTTGTTTTTAAGTGTACAAAAAACGTAACATTATACTGGTGTACTTGGGGTAATGAACTGGGTAGATTACAAGTAGAGGAAAGTCATTATAGCTGTGGTTGTTAGTGTTACCCGTAAAAAGTTTGTGACAAGCATGACTTGTAGTTCATGATAAGAAATTTATACTTGAATTGTCCAAGCCTCTTTCATCAAATAAAACAATGTACATCTATACACATACAATGTAAACATGGTACACCTACCAGTCTCGTGGCAGCATTCTTTATAGTCAATGTCCATTGTATCTCATCTCGCATTAATGGTTAAGATTACAAGCTTAAAAAATGACGAAACTGCGCTTACAACAGCCATTTTGACATTTAGCGCCCACTTACAGCACCAAATTTCACTAAAGCCACCTATTGGGTAGATTTGGAAACTTGCGAAGAGAAAATTAATGGAGATTGTAATAGCCTCCCCATTTTATTTTATTTTAGATGTTCAATTGTGATCCAAATTATATGGCCATAGAGCTATTGTACGTAAGTACAATACAGATTATGTATAATATTTGGTTCACTTATGAAAATTGTTGTATTTTTACTTTAATTTTCTACCACAAATGTTTTGAATACAGTCACAATTTTTACATCCTCATTAGTGCCTTGCAGCAGTTGACTTCTTTCAACTATTTTACATAAAATTAACACTTTCTTAGCATCACTTCAAGCTAGCATATAATTAAATGCCCTTCCGTTTGGGTCGTTTTGCGTTGTTTTATCAACCTATTTTTCCACCAGTATTCCATAGTGTCGATAATAAGTGAATTATGTAAAATTTGCCTTGTCTGATTGGCTCGACATAAATTTTAAAATATCTACGGTTACAACAGCGTTTCCAGTTGAAATGACATTAACTACAGTAGCGATGAATATGTTATGAACGAATCTTATTAATGTTGCTAGGTGAGTGACAGAAATGAATATACCTAATCTGATTTGAACTAAATCAACTATTATTCCGTAGTAAAATAAACCAAGCGTGACTCGATGGTTACTGTCCTGCCTATGGATTTATAAGTTTAACACTTGTGACTTGCTACCATAAAAAAAAAAAAAAAAAAAAACAACTCTTCTTTCCTCACTTTAAGATGTGGGTTTATTACAAATGACAGTTAAATCGCACTATTTGATCGTACAAGCCGAACCTCAGAGTAGTTGGCGGTAGGTGCTGATGACTAGTTACCTTCTCCTTTACTCTACAAGCTTAAAATTAGGGACGGTGCTTTAATAATACGGAGTTAAAGCAGGCTGTTTTAATTTTGTGTTCCGAAATGGCCATACGAGGCTAACTCACAAGAATGCGCTTTACCTCACTGAATGTGTTACATAAAGTGTGGTTTCCTTGATTTCGGTGTTCTTATTGTTCGAATATATCAGCCAAGGCGATCGTTGCCTTCAGTTTTATGAGTCAGACCGTCATGTAGGACAAGTCTAGCTGGAATGCATCCACCCCTTGTGGTATTTCCATTACGAGTTCGTATTCTACATTTGGAAGTGCCTTCATTCTTAGACAGTGAATAAGATTGTAACGTGAACCACGCCCTTAAGGGAGGCTGAAGACTTATTTATCTGATTTTTTTGGATCGAGAAGTTTACTTCTAGAAAACACAAGCTATGCCAAAATTAGAGTACCGTAAAACGTGAATCAACGTGACACTGATTTGAAAGGAGTTCCTCATGGCCTACGGTTAACAAGTGAAGTGATAATCAGTGTTTACGAGGAGTGCACCTTTTGGCACCAGAGACTGATCACACTAGCTTAGGTTATTTGATGTCAGAACATCTATTCTTAGAACAGTTTCAAAGTTAGTCAGTGTTTTTATTTCGTCCTCTGACACTGTAATAACAACATAGAAAAAAACTGCTGTTGTATTAATGACTAGTTTTATGATGTATTTGTATATTAAAGATAGCGTTTTGTATATTCCCTTAGAATGGAAGGAGTACATTTTAAATTTTATCCAATATAATAATTACATCCAAAAACAGAGTCAAAGAAAATAGTAGTGAAAACCCACATCAGCTAGGAATGAATTAGTCGTGTCATATGAACAAAGCCGAATGTTATCTCCCTCCCCTTCCCGCAACACACACATTACTCCACAAAGACGTTTTAAATCGTGCCCTAAATGCAATTCTCCAACATTAGGAGCAGTAAGAGGTTATTACCCATGTAGAACCCCAGAACGTTTCCTCAGCAGATTAAAAAAGAAACTTTCTTTGCTCTGTCCTCGCTGGCTATTAGTGGTGTCTAACTAACGAGTTCGGATATCGGGGATTTTCAACAGCTTCTAACTCAATTGACCTCACCGTGTAACGAAGAGGTGTAGCAATGAGTCATAAATCCACCTTCTTTAACTCTGCTTCATCTCCCCAGGGCTGTTCTCTTGTGTTAGCTTAAAACAGTTTCGCTGACGAACCACCCCTCTCAGCAAAGCTCCTGGCTATGGAATCACTAAGAACACAAAATCTGAACTGCCATTGGATCCCAATCACAGCCTGTTACGTGACAGAAGAAGATGATGATGATGTGATTCATCCTTCCTCGTCACATTGTCCACCTTCAAACTGTCAAGCCATGAATCACACGGTTCAATACAAATCGGCAGTTGTCTTTTGTTATGGCTAACTTTGGTAACTTCCGTCAGGCTGAACAAAGGTACCCAACCAAACTCTTTTTTTGTAGTACTGCTTTTTTAAAACGACTGTGAAAATACTTTCTTGCTTCCTTAAATTTATTTTACAAAATATGATTTACTTAGATCACTGCGACGTTTCTCTCTCTTCAGGAAATAACTAAAACAAAAAACGAACAAAGACTAGCAATTAGATAATGTGTGCTTTATCCTACTATTATTATAATACGAAAAATGTATTCAGATAAACAAGGCTATTGATCATATTATCTATGCATTTATTTAACATTTTATTTAAATATCATTATCTGCTTAAGAAACAATTGATACGTATAATAACATTAAATGTAGCTTTGCAAAAGGACCCAATACATTTAAAAACAAACATCATTCCTTTATGGATACGAAGTTTTGAAATAAGTTATTTCACTGAACTCTAGTTGACGACTAATGTTAGATCATGCACCCACTTAGAAGATTTTGCAGTTAGCACTTATAATCTCGCGAATTATTTTTCCAAAATTTGACTATGACCAACAGCACTAGAGGTTGAAAGTGTGACAAGTATACTGGTGTATATAAGATTTACGATGTCAAAAATGACGAAACAATACAGAACAGATCGGTTAAGTAATGGACCATTTACTAATGTTATACTATGTTTCCATTATGTGCTTTGCACGTTATGCTAATACATCATTTAATCTCCAGTTCAGTGAGTTGTGGCGCAGTGAGTCAGGGCCCAGCGGTCAGAGAGTAATGGCTGTCCTATCAATGAGGGTTTTCAGAACATTCACGCCTCCTGGTCAATAGAAGTACCACTAGGGATTCTTAATGGACCCTAATTAATGAATGTACGTCATGATGGTTCTATGAAATTTCTGGACCAACATATCTTCTCGAACTTCCATTGCGTAAATCCTGCTTCTGCTCTTGATAAAGTAATCCCCCTCGGAATCATAATATTACTGGCCTGATCACTTTAAATTATGTTTTATAGAACATAACGCACGAATGGAACATTTTACTAGCTGTTGAATGTGTGTACTGGGAGTCCTATTAAGAGTCAAAACTCTTAAGTTAACATGAAATATTGTTCAACCTACTCCTCGGAGAGATGCGACGTCGTTTGAAATGTTCCAGCCTGAAGTTTTAAACAATTTCACTTTACTCCCTTTCAAGAGAGACATTTTGCTCTTTACCTGAATGAAACTAAAAACTGATATTTCACATCTTTCTCCAGCTTTTTTTTCTTGCTGTAATTTATTTCCAGATTTCTTTTTTTTATTATTATTTCTAAGTGATGGGATGTACCATACACCTTTGTATCCATCTTTATAATCCGTTAGCCTCAGAATACCTGTTACTGTGAACATAAGCTCTTGCACTTTCTTTGTATTTTGCTTCACCCAGAATTGCACTACATACAAAACTATCATGGGCTGGTTACTAATTCGGAATCAAAGATTTTAGTGGTTCGCCTCGTATTACCACAAAATCGCGCTGAAATGTTCGAGAGGGTGGATCTTTATATGTTTTCAGACGTAATACTGCTATTTAATAACTCTTGTACAGTTTTGTGCTAAAATTCTATAAACAAAGTTTTTTTATCTTAATATATCCAGTAAGCCCTTGGTGTGGAACGTTCTTTCAAACACCTGAAACCACGTAAAAATAATTTTTCTTGTATTATCTGGTGGGCCTGATGCATGGTAGCATGAACGATCCAAGATATGACAGAAAACATTTAGAGTATAATATATCGAAAGTATACAATATCCTCCTGTGTCGTAACACCCGTTATTTGTTTAATAAATGGTCAGATATTGATTTAATTTTTCGTCATTATTGGTTGAAGAAGAAATAATGGATGTCTTGCTGAGTTAAGATTTTTGAGCACTGATGTGAGAGTAATGTTTCAGTTTTTTTTTTTTTTTTTATGTAGCTCTGTTGTTAAAAAAATTAAATTTTCTTCACGCTTTGAATAAAATGTTGTAAGTACAGTACAATTTAAATATATACAAACCCTATTAGAACTACTGACGTCAAGAGGATCACGTGCTTAAGGCGTTGCTGTGTAACTTTGATTAAAACAAACAGCTCTGCATGAAATTATAAACAAGTTACGAAATTCTTAGTCATATAACCCTGTTGTTCTTGTAGGTGGTTGGCGAGAGTTTCAGCGCTCGCATGAAGACCTTTGCACGTCATTAACGAAAAACAAAGTAAAGGAAAGTGGACAATCTGTTAGCTTAGGTCAGTCCTCTGCCTCCAACATTTTGTCACATTCGCCCCTCGCCAGCCCTACCATGATGGTTACTCCAGTGTGGAATGATGATCTGGGACAAGAAAACATCGATAACGCGCAGTTATCGGAAGTCTTACCCTTTCTTTACCTTGGCAACGAACAGAACGCTTCAGACCAGACAACTCTAAAGAAACTGGGGATCGGGCACGTGCTCAGTGTAATTCTACATAATACCGGACACCACAGTTTGGCAGGATTCAAGTCAAAAAGACTACCCGCTTCTGACAGCTGTCATCAAAACCTTAAACAGTATTTTGAAGAGGCTTTTGCTTTCATAGGTAAGCGAGACGTTGATCTGGTTAAAATGTATATAACAGTGATGCAGTGTTAGAGTTTCGACAGTACAATAGACAACGTTTTAAAATTACTTGTGCCATCTGAAATCATTTTAATTTAAAATTGATTACTAGTGGTTAATTTTAGAAATTTAACGTATGTCGATTACCAGTTGCCATTTTCACATTAACATTTCCTGTGAAATAAGTCCCTAGGGAATCTGATTGTAATAACTAGAGCTAAGAAACTGATACACACATTAACCAACACGCTAAATAAATTGGCAGATTTCCTTAGTAACTGAATTAGTTTGGAGCATTTTGTCAGATATGTTGTATTTACTTTCTCAACTGAGATAGAAACATACACATTTTCGTAGTTTTCGTCATCTAAGAAAATTACAATTAATGAGTTGTTTTGCTGTATAAGTAAAAGTATGACAAAAATTGTGCTTTAGTCTCATTCAAAGCCTGCTTTGTATGAGTATATCTTAACAGTCTGCGTTCGTTGGATCTGTCTAGGTTTATCTGCATTTTGCTAAGACAAAATAAAAGTTTGGGATTTGGAAATTAGGCTGTTATTTCAAATAAAAAAAAAAAAAAAAAGACCAATTAGAAGGTGACACGCGACGAATACTCATTTTAGAAATGAAAAATCACAGACCGGTTACCTAGAAGATGATGGTTACTCTGGGTCACGTGCAGTTTCATTTCCAGACTCTTAATTAGAGAAAGGAATATTCTTGTATTATTGGCAATCGTACTGAATTAGGAATAGACGTTAGTTCTAACAATATTAGCTTTAATAAAGATCGCATACGGTCGTCCCAACATGAGTCACAGCTTTGATTAATGCCTTGTTTACTTGTTTTACAATAATGCACTGTTCGGTCATACATGCTACCTCAGTCATCGCTAGCTTCTGTTTCGATTAATGGTAGAATAGCGGATTAGGTGGCGTCCTAAAGTGGAATCTACTACCATTGTTAAAGTCAATGGTTAAGCCTAACTTGTTCTACGTATGGAAATTTGATTTTGGCGGGGAGCATTGTCCCTCACCCCAAAAGGACGCTTATGTATACCGTCAACAATCGGGGCTATCGTTAGCCGCGTGCGCGGCTCCGCCAGCTGTCCTGTTACCTGGTTCTCAGGAGTGTGGGGATTACTCATCAGTAAAGGGGAGGGGGAAAAGAGACACGTCATGCATGGGGCGGACGTCTTCTCGTCTAGCATCGGTTCCCATACAAAGTTTTACTCAATGCTTTGCATTGTCCATGGGACTTCCAAGGTAGCAGATATAACAAGCACCTGGATGACCTCATCGCCTCCTGGTGGGAAATTCAACATCTCGTGCCCTACATATATATATGTATACACACATAATAGCAATTAACGTGAATTGCTTATTGATGTAATTGATATTGTAATCACGATTTTTATTTGAGCAGTTTATAACCACTAGGAGACTGCAGAATAAAATGGCGGTATATAGTATTTATTATACAAGGCTCTCTTTAAATTCTGTAAAGCGCAATTAATTTTGAACATGCGATTCATTCAATACACTAAATCACAACGTGTTTGGCTTCGTATACGAAAATGGTAAAAACCTTATTTAATACTTATTATTAAATTTCGTATGTACGGAAGATTACATGTATTTCAATTACGACTCTATTCAATTCCTGGAAGTCAAGTAAACATTTTCACTGCATACATATTAATGATAACGGTTGAAAATAGTGAGCTATTCACATACAATGTTAGTCAGTATTTATAAATACTCAACACCAAACGTGTTGCATTTCCTTAATGTACAAAATTATAGCTAAGAACAATCGAATGAAAAGCCATTTTTGATGCATTTTGATGCATCGTCCAACTTCAACAAAACCGTATATGTAACAATTTCATGAAGGATTTGAAGACGTCAAACTTTGAACAGTTTAACAATCGTATAACAGTAACTGCTTGCTTATGTACACAAAACTCCGTGTCTGTATATCTTTGTGTCTACTGATCAAAGTATGTTGTGGAGCTAGGACATTGCCCCAAAGCTACACAAGAGAATTGTAACCAGTGAACGTCAGCACTAGCTTGGAAATATGACTCATTTCCCATGCTTGCTTTTTTGTTGTTACTCATTCTTTACCTGTGCAGGCTTAACAACACGGGAGGGGGGGGGAGTTTATCTCCCCATTCAGTGCTGTTTGGTATCCTTACACTGAATCGCATGAATCAGCACTACATATTTGAAGTCCCGGGACTCTGAGCAGGGGTCGAAGAGAGGAGTGTGCGTGTGCATTACGTCATCTCACAACACAAAACACCTGTGGGGTCTTGCTTTTCTTTTTTTTAAAAAAAGCAAACAAGGATACTGAAGATGTGAAGGTTACTGTTCTTAAGTTCCTTCCCTACTGTGTAAATATGATAACGTATCAGTATTTTTAAGAGAATGGTTGAATTTCCTCTTCGATTACTCTCTGCAATGACTCCTATAATTCGTTTATTTTATCAAATTATGAATGTTTCCAGTAATACGTTTTTTTTTTCTTAGAAAAAAGATACTCTTTTTCTCAGCGGATGATATACAAGTACCATGCATTTTTATTTTTCGAAAACAACATTATTGTAACAGTGTGTTAAGTACGATTCATATTACCTTGTGTTGTGTGCTTAATGATTACACATACTTGGTAACTTGGCTTGCACTATACGGTCACTTTAAATTTGATAAAGTGATCTATATTCCAGTAATCAAAAGTGGAAATGTGGTATTACTTTTAGTTTTACTCTATTTTCATCTCAGTCAACACTGGCTTATCTCTTTCCTTATTTCATGTTATGTATAACATCAGAAACTATGAGCGTTCTGTTAAGAAAACTGATTAACGAGCGAAAGCACGACCTGAGCGTGCTCGAGAGTGGTGGGAAAATCTGCTGTCTCAAAAGCGTGACTCACCGACGTATATATTTAGCACCTGTGAAGTGTACAACATTCCGAATTATGCCCTAGTCAGGTGATTCTTATTTATACGAATTTTATGTTAATTATATCGACGCTCATGTATGACCCTAGATCTACAGATTGATCTCTGAAAGTGACCAATTGGACCAGATTATTTAGGACAGAGGCCTTAATGGTTGTTCCTCTATCAGATATCAATACTTTACAGACTTGACTTTGCCAGAAATCTTTGCTGTCAACTTGCATACACTATCAGCAGAAAGTCTTGTATCAGAGCATTCTTTGAAACCGTGCGAGTAAGAAGACGTGTTTGCTTTTGGAAGTGCACTACTATAACACGTCACTGACACAAGCTGCTATAAGGAGGTTTCAGGTGTTTCTACCAAGAGAAATGCTTAGTGCTAAATGTGGTAACCAGATTGTACTGGTTTACTTTGCGAAAATTTCGGTTGGCCCAATTAAAAGGAAGATGATTTGAGAATCTAAGGGCAACATCAGCCCCTCACCGTCACCTGGAGTAACTTATTAGTTTCAGGAATACACCTTATTGAACACTGATTTGCATAACCACAAAAACGCGTTGCTTTATGGTTGAAAGCGCTTAATAAGTAAAGTGTTTAGTTACAGTATTTATAGTGGCGTTCATTGTGTGAACGCTGTCGCATTTTGTTTTTAAATCTTTAATACAGTCTTGGAATATCGTGCTTTTGATAAGAATGAGATTCCTATTGTGGTCTCTTCTACCTTAGTTCCTGAAAAAAACAACAACAAAAAAACTGCTGAAATTGAGGGATGTCGCCGACTTTACTATATGTGCTTAATTTAATACCTTTCGTATTACAAAATATCTCTACTTGGATATAATCTAATCAGATGCAGAATTATAATAAATTGAAAACTTAACTACATCTTTTTCGAACTTTGTATTTTATCCATGCAAGTTTGTGGGTTCAACAGTGTTTTGTTTTTAAGAATAATGTTTTATTAAACTTCGACGTTTCGCATATTAAACTTGTGTTAAAAAAGCTAGCAACGTATATTAATAACTAGTTTAAAATTTCTTTTAATTTAAACTTGCAAATAAACTGTAATTGTTACTAGCAGAAAGTTGAGTGTAATGGATGTAACTTGGTTCCAACTGTTTATCCCTCCGCAAAAAAAGTCCTCGTTTTGTTGAATAAAACAATAAAGGAGTAACTAATTGACTTAGAAATCTAAAATAGGGGTAACTAATTGACTTAGGAACCTAAAATATACTAATTCCTCTATATATTCAGTAGATTGCGCGTCTACCTTAAAATTAATTGTATGAAAATGAGAAGTAACCGCAGGGTTCCGCTACTTCTGGTTTGCAATATAGCAATGTCACGTGGAGCAATTAAGATGATTAAAGTTAAGAACAAATAGTGGATGAAATCAATAGTTTTATACATTAACTTCCGTTTTAAACTAATAGATACAGAAAATATTAGATATTAACCTCCGTCACAGTGCTGGGGTAAATGGTTAAGTTTTTATATACGATATTTTAACAAACTGGTTAGGACAGGTAGTGAAATTGAAATACAGTAGACTTTACTAAAAATATGACATTTCATGTTTTGACCATTTAATTTAAGTTATAATACGTCATATATACATCTAAATTTACTCTTTACTAACAAGTTTTATCTTGTTTTCAATAAAACAAAACAGTAAATAAACAATTGAAACAAACAGTTATTTCTTCTAGTTACCAACTTTGAACTCGGTTGTTGCGCTTCACGTTGTAGGTTGCTAAGCCTTAAATTTTGCATGTGTAGAATGTCAAACGAAATATTTTTTAAAATAGATTTTACACATGTAGACTAATTTGAATAATTAAAAATTCATAAATAATTATATTTTGACCACAGGATTTCACTAATTTAGTAATTAAGCTGTATTTAGGTCTAATGTGAAATTTCGAACAGGCTAAAAACTCAACTTAATAGCCCGAAGGTTTGTCTCGAAAGAAAAGATGCTGTCGTTATATCATTATGTAACAACAGATGGTTTTCAGTTTTACCTTGAAAACAAAGTTACGTGACAATTACCTAAATACTTAATTGACACCGTATTTATTATTATTGTTGTTTTATACTTAAATATCAAATTACACTAATTTTTTTGAAAGTTAGATATTTTTCAAAGGCCAGATTTCATAACTTAGTTTCATCCTTTGGTCATTTTCAGATGAGGCCAGGTTGCAAGGCTCCAAGGTTCTAGTACACTGCCAGGCTGGAATTTCTCGGTCCCCAACTATCACTATTGGATACATCATGCATCATACGCATATGTCCCTCGTAGACGCCTATCGACTGGTCAAGTCCAAACGCTCTATTATATCTCCTAATCTTAACTTTATGGGCCAGCTCCTGGAATTAGAACAGACTTTACGCCGAGACGGACCTTCCGAACCCGATTGTAAACCCTGTAAACAGTGCACCAACACAAAAACTGAACCTTCGCAAGACTGCGGACCCGGGGTTTGATTATAGATTCCTTGGCCAGATGTGTCAACGTTTGGATCAGTCTGTATTCTCTTCACTGAGTTTTTGAGATGTATTCGTGGCCTAAAATGTGATTTTTGTTTTTGTTTAATACCAGTAACGTAGGTGTGTTTATACGTTGCACTGAAGAAATCACCTTCAAGTCCTCTACTCCTATGGATATGTCAAAGTCTGTGATCCAAACATGTTAAACCTTTCCAAATGACTGGTCTGTTTCGTGAAAGGTATACATGATCCAAACCTGTTTTTGACTGAATCATTAGATGACGAAGGGAAAGGGTCATAGTAAGAACTATACCGTGGATCACAAAGTATTACAATCTAATTATTGTGTCATTTTTAGGCATCTTATCCTAAGTCTTCGATAGTATACATGAAGAGCAGAGTTTATATACAAGCTCAGCTGCTGACCTTAAATTAATATGAACAACTAGCTTGGTGATATAAAACAGATACTATCTGCTTGCAATGTGGTTTTCATTTATAAACAGGTAGATCTAAGTGACAAAAGAAAAAAAGGTAGTTCTCAGTATGGTGTCATGAGCTCGAGCACTTCCTTGAAGAAAATGGTCGTTGCCATTTCATATATAAATGCATGTAGACTAAAGTATAAGATGGAAACTGGATCATGTGTCATGTTTACGTAATGAGAATAAAAAAACAAAGCATGATAAACGATCTTCCTTTTCAGTCAAAGAAAGTTCAGATTATAAAAGTTTAAAATATTTAAATTTATGCAAGATGTTTACCTGTGGAGGTTGAGGGTAACATTTTCAGCTTGAGTCTTAAAGACTGCTGACAGAATAATCAGATCCCTACGAAAAATATTCTGTTGAGAAAATTAAGTGTTTTTCTCTCAGTTTCAAATAGTACGTTTTTATTTAGTTTTCGAATTAAAATTAGTTTTTTAAGAACAGTAAAACGTGTAAATGTGCCAGAAGTGCTCTGATTGTCGGTTTGTCTGTGAATTGTGTTGTTCTTGCGGCAATCATTTCGCTGTTCTCTTACGGAACTATTTTTAACTTGCATTTAAACATCTTGAACAAAATATGTAAAAAAAATTTCATCAATACATATCATTTTTTTTCGGATGTCTTCAAAGAGTAGCTGTAAGAAAAAAATTATGCGAAATCAAATAATACATAAATTATGTAACTTGTAGATCGAAGTACATTCAATTGTTTGTTTAGCTCACTTTGTGTGAATTTAGAGTGTAACAGTGAAGAATCTAGTCCAATTCATGTGTGTTTGCGATCCTCTGAGGCAAAGATGGACCTGTTTTGGCTCCAAAGAAGAGATGGTTTACTGTCCGTTACCTGTAGAATCCTGTTTAATTAAGACTCGTGGCAGTATAAGCATTGTTCAACATGCCTTCAATAATCATAATCGTTATTATTAATCGCTGAAACAAGATAAATTAATCTTCTTGTAATTATAAAATGACTTTTTATTTCTTTGAACAGAAAAAAGTATTTTTTTTATTTCAGTGATTTATTTCTAAAAGTATTAGACAATGTGCATTAAATCGTATGTATGTGTTACATTATCACTAATCATTTATTTAAGCTGGTTTTTTGAGTGTATGTGTTGAATTACCTGTACAAGATTTGGCAGGACCAACAACGAAGTTTCAGATCCAAAATAATAAATTAAAGTACAAATGAACGACCGTCGTCATCTCTTTATGTAACACTTGTTATTTTGGGCGAACTTTAACTATAGCCAATAACAGTATTTTTAAAATCAAGCAGTTTAAAATAAAGCGTTTGTATATTATTCTTGGATACTATTGTTTTCTTCCTCTTAAGTTTTCTGTAAGACACCACACTTGAACGCTTACTGCTAATAAGACATTATATTGTATATTGGCACCACACTTGGACACACTTTCTATTGGGACTATTACTATAGTATTAGCAATGCATTCGGACACAGTTGCTGCTACTGGAATTATTATATATTGACGCTACACCTGGACAGATTGTTGTTACTAAACTTGTAATAAAAACAGCATAAAGCTACTGTAAGAAACAACTGCAACTTTTAAAGCGTTTTTTTAATTTACTTCATATATTTTTTGACAACCAGTTAATATCAAAATAAATGAAACCTTACTAGAGAAAGTAACATGTAATTTTTCTCTCTGTAAAATTAATTTGATGCATATTCGTGTGTGTGTGCGTGTGCGCGTGCGTGCGTGTTCTTTCTTCAAAGGTATTAAAGACTGGCATTCAAGTAAATTTGTATCTGAAGACATTTTTGCCTGAAATTTAAGTAATAACATATTAGGGTTGTTAAGGAGAACGGGTGAAGGCAGAATTACAAAAAAAAAACTACTCGTGATATTGACGGAGAATGAAGAAACAAATGTTATACGTGATTTTAGTGGAGAATGTAAATTAAAAATTCCTGACGGTATCATTTCATGGAAGAAAGTAGGGTTCGTGGCACAGTTTAATTATTGATTTATTCACAAATAAGAGTAGTCTCGCAACAGAAGCATTCTAGCAGCAACCAAAAAATTACATAAAATACATCATTAGCCAACACTCGTTAATGCCTAATGGTTTTTATGAACTATCTACTGCATGAATGTGTTTGATAGAATAACGCTTACGTATTTTTTTTTATGCAAAGGACCAATACGATGTGTTATAGAACTGTCAGTTAAGCTTCTCAGTTAATGTACATGCTCCTCCAAAGGCATAGTAGTATGTTGGCGGACTTATAACACTAGGATTCTGGTTTTACTACCCGTGGTGGGCAGAGCACAGATAGCCATTTGTGTTTCTTTGTGCTTTACTTCAAACAAATGGCCTGGCATGGCCTAGCGCGTAAGGCGTGCGACTCGTAATCCCAGGGTCGCGGGTTCGCGCCCGCGTCGCGCTAAACATGCTCGCCCTCCCAGCCGTGGGGGTGTATAATGTGACAGTCAATCCCACTATTCGCTGGTAAAAGAGTAGCCCAAGAGTTGGCGGTGGGTGGTGATGACTAGCTGTCTTCCCTCTAGTCTTACACTGCTAAATTAGGGACGACTAGCACAGATAGCACTCGAGTAGCTTTGTGCGAAATTCCAAAAACAAACAATCAAACAAATAACTGTACATGATAAATGAATTTTAATTGTCAATTAAATCTTTGATGGAATAATACCTCATCTCTTAGTAGTTATTATCCTGTATTTTAATTGTCACACGTTTTAATTTTTACCTTACAGTATTATATATGTCACCATCTCATTTCTTGCAAAGTTTATCAAAGAAGGTCCAGTAGTTTTAAAAGTATTGAAGGTCTTCAACTGAAACGTCCATTAAGCCTAACAACATAAGTCATTTAGGTTATTAACTACAATAAATGTAACAAGGGTGACATTAAGATGATTTTATATTGTAAAACAGGAAGACATAGGAGGGTTTATCCTGTTTTCTTTTTCCTTTTACCTTAATTTTAAAAATGTGATTTTTATTTATTATATCATTGTTCAGCAAAACTGAGTGAATAACCACCAATAATAAAATTTTGTAAACATAGAATATGAAAATGTATCGGAAGACCCTAATTACGAAAACAGAAGAAAATAATTTAATATAAAAAAAAAAGTAAAGAGGGGAAATCTGTATAATAGTACGTTCAAGTTATCAGCTCTGTGGAAGCACTCTGCATAAGTCTTTACGTTAACCTTTTCAAAAATGCATACATCGAACACGAATCCAGATTAAAAATGCGTACAACCTATGAAAGTGAGTATATTTCTTTCAATCAATATTTCTTTTGTTTTTCATTCAGGTAGGAATGCGGTAATACTACACATTATGGCAGACCATTTGATGAAAAGAAAAGTTACTTTAACTCGAAAATTTTAGTACTAGTATCATCGTTACATGAAAAACAAGGCTTAAATTTCATTGGTTGGCGGGAAGTAAAATAAAAGACAAGTACTATATTCCTCCTTCTTTGTGTATTCTTTTTATTTATTGTTATAAAAGCAATTAAAATGTAAAATTTATAAACTTATTAGTTTACACAATATAACATATATTAATAAATTAAATACAAATAAAAACATTTTCAGTGAGATCTGCAAGCGAGATATTCGTAACTATCCTAATTAATATATTTAACTAGAAATATGTGGTCGCAAAGAGCAACAAAAGAATAAAATTACATGAAAAGGTTGTAAAATGAATAGCAGACTGAATAATTTAAGGTAAATAAGTGCAATTGTTTGTTTCAATCTGTAGCTATTCCAGAAAAGAGAAAATGGGTAATTTAAATATAATTTGTAGTATTTCTACGGGTGTAAAATGGTCGGTCAAATAGACCGATTCCACTAAGTATTAAGATAAGAGAAAAATATCAAATAAAAAGCTTCAATGACCAAAAACTTTTCATATTTATTTAAGAGGTTCTAAAGATTATGCTGATAAAACTTGAAAACTGTAAGATAAAAATAAGTATTATAATCTTAATATTATCTTGCACTCTGACTCAATACATCCAGACATATCTTTTGTAAAAATACTCAATCAAAATGTCTTATTTCTTTTTGTACAAAAGACTTGTCAAGATTATTAAAAACTTGCCTAATTTCACGAAGATGCAGTTACTACATTAAGATTATAATATCTATAATTTCATAGTTACCTCAAAGTTGCAAGATTGGTTGAAATGATCAAGCTCTATAGATATGGCAATGGTTGGATGACTCTGGTTCGAAATTTACAGGTATCTATCACACAAATTTATCGAGCAACGGGAATGCAAAAATGTTTTTCAGCTAATCTTGAAAGACTTCAATGCGCATGTATTAGAAGTTAGTAAAGGTAACTTTTTATGATAGATCAATTTGTGAAACAGTATACATTGCAATATTAAATACCTGACTGCCACAAAAAAATGTGTAAACCAAACGTATTAGTATGCAAAAATGCATGTGATAGGTAAAAAAAACGCGTTAATTTACGCAAGATCTTGAATAAATATCACGGTTACTTTGGTTTTGTACCTTAACGAATTTAATTTATTAATTTCAAATAAATATTTAGCTTAAATATACATATAAGGACCAGAGTGAGACACAGGCGTCTACAAGCTTCTAATATTATTGATGTCTAGTAGATAATTATGAATGTACATATCTTTTGTTAAGTAAAACTGGTCATTTGAAGGAGAAGAAAGGACTAAATGAAATAACATGTATAGCGATAGCTATAATGAATGAAAATTGGATGAAAACCTACGTTAGTAATATACAAAGATGGTCAGTATTGATCGGTTACCTCTTTCTTTCTTTGTGAACGGCATGGCCTAGCGCGTGACGATGACCTAAACAAGCCGTGGGGTGTATAATGTGAGGTCGTTGGTAAAAGAGTAGAAACGTGGTGATGACTTGCCTTCCCTCTAGTCTACACATAGGGACGGCTAGCAAGATACAGTTTTCGAAATTCCAAAACAAACAAACAAACAAACAAATTCTTTGTGAACCTGACGATGACCAAAGAAGGTCGAAACGTTGTTTGCTTCTCTACATAAAAACATTTTCTCAACCAACACCAGCCCTTTTTACATATATAAAGATGAAATAAGTCATGTTTTCTCCTTGAACGCCAAAAAAAGTTTTGATTTTGTTAAAACACAAAAAGTCCATAATGATAAACTACACCTCAACTATATGGTTATTCAACCAATAATTGAATTGTATGTGTATGGCCAACCTAGTAATTTCTTTTAGTGTTCATTCGCATGTTGTTGTGTTTTATTTTTGAGTTTTCTCGCGAAGTTACACATAGCCCATTTTAATGCAGCTAATAGAAAGAACTCACGCCAACTTTAAAGTTACTCTAATTGAACAATGAGATTTGACAGTCATTTTTAAAAACGCACTCAATACCCCAAAAATGCAGCAACACAATAAGATCTATAGATCGTGGGATTCAAAGTCCGGAACACTAACTAATAGGTCACGCCCTACTGCAATCCATACGTTCAGAATAGTTTACCAATGCAAGAAGGTTAACCAGTTAATCCGTTTACTTATAAACAATTAAAATTATTTTACTCGGTAATTATCAGAAAACTTTACCTCCATACCAACCAAAAGGAGGGCTAGACTAAATCTAAATAAAACCTGAAACATATCATGCATGCGTTATACCTTAAATGAACATTGTATTTTGATTCTGAAATGACATAAGTCATTTTGGTCATATTTCAAACAAGAACCTGGGTGTAACTCCCACACAAACACTTAAAGCTCCATTATGCATGGATTCAAATCCACCTTCGTGACTCATCTCTGCATGGTAGCTATTAAAAAAAAAACTCAACTTAGTTATTAAGCTAACATTTCATTTAAAGTTTAGTTCTTACTGTAGTTTACCAGGATCGCCTCTATATTTGAAACAATGATTATATAAAAAATAAATATGGTTCTAAGTTTGCAAGAAATGTCTTGTGAGCACCAAGACAGAGCTTGTATTGATAGCACCGATCAAGAGTATCAGGAACAAACAGTTATCGTCTACAAGGGCTGTTCAAAAAATACACGGACTGACGTCATAAAACAAAATGTACTTTATTTAGAAGTTACAGGTCTGGGACCCCTTCAAAGTACTCTCCTCCCCAACGCACACACTTATCCCAACGGTGTTTCCACTTGTTGAAACAGTCCTGGTACACTTCTTTTGTAATGTCCTCCAGCTCTTTCGTCGCATTTGCCTTAATCTCGGGAATCGTCTCACATCTTCTTCCTTTCAAGGGTCTTTTGAGTTTGGGGAACAAGAAAAAATCGCAAGGAGCAAGGTCAGGTGAGTAGGGGGGTGGGGAAGAACAGTGATCGAGTGTTTGGCCAAAAACTCACGAGTTATGAGGCACAAATTTCGCAGCAACGCGGTGCATTTTCAATTTTTCGGTCAAAATCTCGTAACAAGATCCAACTGATATCCCACACTCTTCAGCAAGCTCCCTGACAGTCAGACGTCGATTTGCCCGCATCAGGGTGTTGATTTTGTCGACGTGTGGGTCGTCAGTTGACGTGGAAGGACGTCCAGGACGCTTATCATCTTTAATGGACTGTCGACCATCCTTAAAACGTTCATGCCACTTGAAACATGCCGCACGCTTCATAGCAACATCACCGTAAGCCGTGTTAAGCATAGCAAAAGTTTCAGTCGCAGATTTTCCAAGTTTAACACAAAATTTCACAGCAAGTCGTTGCTCCTTCAGGTCATTCATTCTGAAATCCGCCAAACGAAAAAATCGCACTTCACTTAAAACCGCGTAGCTAATACACAAATGAAGATATCTACAATCGGGAAATGGCGTCGTAATCAGTTGATCTGTACAAACCTAGCGACACCAAGTGGATTCCCCTGGAACCAACTGGAGCCGCGCAATTCAAACAGTCCGCGTATTTTTTGAACAGACCTCGTATTTATTATCTTCTTACATTTGTTTTCTTAAACACTAAAAAAGGAAGACATTTTCACGGACATAAAATTTCAAATATGGGAAATTACAACATTCTGTTCTCCCAGTGGTAGTCTTTTCTATCATCTTAATAACCTATTTACCTTTTTTTAAATAACGTAATTAATTTTTATAACCTAATAATTACTGATTGGGCCAATGTGATCGATTTTTGAAGATATTTTTCTTAATTATCAATGCACCAAGTTAATCGTATGTTCATGACGTAATTGGCTACATGATCCGTAATGACATATGCATAAGTCATCCAAAAATATATAAAATAAAATAATATTATTTCCTGTCTATTTTATCTCCCAGTGGCTCAGAGCAATGTGGGAGCCCTTATAATGCTAAAAATTGGGTTTCGATACATGGATATGGGTAAAAAAATGTAAAATTACTCCATATGATGTAATTTGTGGTCCCAGTCAGTATACCAGTATGTGAACAATTGGTAATGAGACAGTTCAGGACATTTCTGGAGTAATTTCATAATGAGCATACATAACTGATGTTTTTAATATCTCATCATCGTGTTCACAGAAGAAAAAATCAATGTAAAGCCATTTACAACACCTAGAGTAGTTACCTCCATTTATTTTGCACACTGGGCGTCGTTAATTAATCACTATAAAGCGAATGTCCGGTCTTTAGTTTGTTGAGAAATACATTATTTTTCAAATACGGTTTTGTTTACTTTTGCAATATCTGATCATAGTGCAAACCGACCTTCAGGACCTGATGTATTCTATGGGGATCACAGCATTAGAGACTTTCCCTGCCATTTCACTCTGATCATTGGTCCATGTTTTAGATGCGGAAGGGTAAGATAAAAACAAAACTTTTTTCTTGTAAATGAGTCTCTCTCCGTGTCCTTTTATTCAAAATGCTGGAGGAAACGAAATTGTCTTTAGATATGATATATATATATGTGTGTATATATAGTCGAATGAAAATAAAGAAAAAATATGCATTTTACGTTGTTAGACTCAACCACTTATTTGAGTAGAACTTCGAAAGAGGAAAATAAGAAAAAGGAAAATAAAAATAAAACCTTTTTTACCATTTAACAGGGAAAATGTGAACACTATGAAATTAGCCTAAATACTAGTGGGTCAAAAGTTACCACACTGAAACGAAGCGTTAATCGGTAAACACGTAACGAAATTTAGTCATTTGTTTTCAAGCACTATCGTTATCAACATTTCTCACTGATGTCTCCTGTGTTACATTGGGTAAAAACATAACAAAGGCTAAAAAGTTGACAGAATTTGAACGTGGGAGAATTGTCGAGCTGCAAAAGCAAGGTCTCTCTCAACGTGCCATCTCTGGTGAGGTTGGGCGTAGTGAAACTTCTGTTGCAAATTTCTTAAAAGGCCCTGAGGGATACGGAACGAGAATTACAAGTTGTCGGCCCAAGAAAATTTCCCCGGCGTTGAGCAGGAGGATTTGACGGGTTGTCCGGCAAGACACCAGCCGATCGTCGAACCAGATTAAGGCCTTTACGGACGCAGAATGCAGCTTAAGCACAATAATACGGCAATGGAGAGAGCATCCTTATTGACTGAAAGCCCTCACTTGTGTGGAAATGAGTGGATCTTTCAGCAGGACAACTCTGCAATCCACAATGCCTGTAAAACAAATGACTTTTTCATAGCAAATAAGTGATTATTTTGGACCATCCAGCGTGTTCGCCCAAACTGAACTCTATTGGTAATGTTGAGTGGATGGCAAGGGAAGTCTATAGAAATGGACGTCAATTTCAAACAGTGCATGATCTTCGTGAAGCCATCTTTACCCCTTGGAATAACATTCCAGCCAGGCTTCTGCAAACGCTTATATCGACCACGCCAAAGCGAATGTTTGAAGTTATTCGCAATGACGGCCGTGCAACTCATCACTGAGACCTCTTGTTGGGCATTTCCTACCCTGTTTAGGACTTCATTTTGGTATGGTCTTAAACTTTTGACTACCTAGTATTTAGACTAATTTCATAGTGTTCACATTTTCCCTGTTAAATGGTAAAAGAGTTTTTATTTTTATTTTCCCTTTCCTTATTTTCATCTTTCGAAGCTCTACTCAAATAAGTGGTTGAGTCTCACAACGCAAAATGCATATTTTTTCTTTATGTTCATTGGCCTTAAGATTTTGGCCAGCAGTGTATATAGATATACAACTAAGTCGTCTACTCTATGATAATCACACTTCAAGGTTGTATCACAATAAAATAGACATTCTTATCATGAGCTTGTGAAAATCAAGTCTCCTGGTTTGGGAGTCAACTTTTGCTTTTACTATAGCATTGAGACCTTGAGAACAATCTTGATCTACTTTCAAATCCTGGAGTTCTTCCAGAAAACAAACAAACACGTAATTTAAAAGGGTGGAAGCAAACCATGTTGTGAACATATGTTTACCCAATGATCTTTGAACTTGTGAACTATGATGAAGAATACGAGTCTGCTAGCTTAAAAGTGGCTTAAATTTAGTTTGTTTACAGACGGCACTAACACTGACACAAATAATCGTATATGAGTGAGTCTACTAGCTCATAGTACGCCCGAAGACATATAAAGTACTGAAGTGAATATCATGATAACTACTGGTATAATTATTCTTGAGAATAATAATTGGATTAATTATACCAACAGTAATACTAACACCTCGTCTCAATCTGTGACTATCATGAGACAAAGCATAAGGTATACAATACATACGCTTGTGTTATTATGAGGAAAAACGTAAGATGTACACTACATACCATTATGCTATCATTTGATAAAATATGAAATAAACAAACAAAACTTTGTGCTCTCATAACGTAAGATATATGTCGAACACATCCTTGTATCGTCATGAGATAAAATACCAGGTGTACTATATACTCCCTTATGTCATCATAAAATAAAGTTTGGCAATACAAAGTTTATAGAAGTTCAAACTGATAATCAATGGTTATAAATTACTACACTCTTTGTTTTTGCAATATCTCCATACACACTTTACAGAACAAATAACATAGTAACGCATACACTGGTACATTTTAAGCCTAAACACATACATAGTAACTTATACATTGCTTTCTAAACATGGATAAATAAAAACCTCGAAACTTCTTGTGACTTAAAATTACTGCGTCTTTCTAAAAATGTTACAGAAAAATGACATTTGACTTGCACTTAATTTCATATCAAGAAGTCACGGTGAGTGAACTAGAAAATAGTTTGTTTGTTTTAGAATTTCGTGCAAAGCTACACGAAGGCTATTTGCGCTAGCCGTCCCTAATTAAATAATGTAAAGCTAGAAGGAAGGCAGCTAGTCATCAACACCCGCTGCAATCTCTTGAGCTTGTCTTTACTAACTAATAGTGAAATTGACCGTAACTTTATAAGACCATCACGGCTGAAAGGACGAGCATGTTTGTTGTGACGAAGATTCGAACCCGCGACCCTCAAATTACGAGTCGAACGTCCTAACCTTCTGGTCATGCCGGGCCCGAACTTTAAAACAGAACATTGTATTTGAAATAGCAGGTAATCCTTAGATTGTTTACGTCCTTGATGAATTTTTTACTCAAAGCAGCTTAAAGATCACCTGTATTAGTCGTCCATAACTTTGAACTGATAGACTAGAGCTAAAGCAGCTAGTTAATACCGGCCACTGCCATCTTTTGGGCGACATTTCATCAAAGAATAGTGGAATTGGCCATAATATTAAAACGCTCCCACGACCAAAAGGTAAATATGTTAGGCAACAGGTTTCAATACCACTATTCGCATATTTCGATTTGAGCGTCTTACCATCATACCAAGCAGGGTTGGCTTTTGGGTAAGACAGACGAGGTAGCTGCCTTGAGCCTCTCCCCTTGCTTTTATAATTCTGTTTTTTGTTAGAGGGAATTAGTAGCTCATATTTACATTGAGATAAACTTGAGGTGAAGTCAGTTCGCCATATTCAATTCACGGGTGTATGCAGTAATCTTTAAAAAATTATCGTTTTTTTTTTGTTTGTTTTTCAAGTGACTATTGTAAATTTAATACTGTTCCCAATATACTTCTTACAAGTTAAATATTTGCTAGTTTTAATTAAATAACTATCCAGTGCCCTAAGGTGATAAATGAATTAAAGCCTGTGTGATGAATAAAATAAATAAGCAACGCAAAATAAAGCAGTAAATTATCTCTGTTATTACTACTATAGCGCTATATGGGGTTGGTTATTACATAATAAAGAGACTGTATGTTATATTTCCTGGATGTGTGAGACAATGGTCAGTTTTAAAGGTGAAAGGCCTCACTGTAAAGCCTCTGAGAAGAACAAGATGGAAAGCATGTATTGATGTAATACGAGCCGTTTGTTATCATTTTACAGAAATCAGTGATGCAATTCAGGAGTTAGAGAAATTCATAACAAATAATGCAGCAGCTTGTAGTCTTTGCTGAAATAAGTGCAAAACTACGACTTGATTGTATCTGTTATAATAATGACATGAAATTTTTCATGGGATTAATCTGTTGAACAAAGAACTGCAACGAGAAGCTGTTGACGTTACCCAGGTTACTGATTTGATGCAACGCATTGAATTATAACTTGAAGAGGTTTTTGTTTTGTGTTTTTAAATTTTGCACAAAACAATACAAGGGCTATCTGCGCTAGCCGTCTCTAATTTAACAGTGTACGACGAGAGAAAAGGCAGCTAGTCATCACCACTCACCATCAACTCTTTGACTACTCTTTTATAAACGAATAATGGAGTTCACCGTGACATTATAACACCCCAACGGCTGGAAGGGCGAGCGTGTTTGGTGTAACGAGGATTTGAACTCACGAACTTCAGAAAAAATGGACTCATTATTCTTCTGAATTCGTCTCGCAAGCAAGCATGTAACAATTTTATAGAATCTATGAATAAAAAAAAAGATTCATCGGAAATAAAAGACTAATCCCTTATAAAGGAAGTGTTGACCAAATCTGTAAGAAAAAATAATTTAAAGTTGAATTTTTTTTTTATTTGATTGTTAGATGCTTCATTGGTATAACTCATGAGATTTTTGGATTTTTACCCAATGTTGATGCTATGGACAGAGATGAACTGAAGAGTAAGTAATAGAATGTAGAGAAATTTTGGACTGATAGAAATAGAAATATCAAAGATATAGATAGAGAAAACATTGTGTAGAATTAATAGGTCAAAGGTGACCATACATGAGGCAGTTTATAGATCATCATGACCCTCTGAAGTTCTCACATTTATTACTGTGTGGACATTTATCCTAATACTGTCATTGCCTATCGATTTCTTCTAACGATATCTGTGTCAGTACCATCTGCAAAACGTAGTTTCTTCAAGTTGAAACTAACAAAATATTATCTATGACAAATAATGAGGAAAAAAAACGTTTAATATCATTAACTGTTCTTTTGATAGAAAAGACATTTTTGAAAAATGCGATTTTTATTCACTTTTTGACGGCTTTTCTGCAGCAAAGTTGCTAATTATTTCGCTGATATAACTCGTTTTCTCTCGTCCATTAATATTTTATTTGGCTTCCTTCACTTTGTTACCATGAATTTTGTCTACAGGTTGTCAGTTATTACGAAATAGTTTATATTTTTATAGTTGTTAGAAAAGAGTTAAGTTATGTTCAGTTATTACCAAACAGTTCATTTACGATTACGTCCATATGCTACAAATTAACCAATTTATTATGTTCAATTCAAAGAAAGATTATTTATAACTTCTATCTTCGCCGGACCTTGTCTTGGGCCACACACTTGTCAAAACCGGTCATAATACCAGAACATGAACCTTAGAAACGTATGTTTAAAAGTGTAAATATATATAGAAGAAAAAAGTTAACTCAAGTATTTCAGCTTGACTGAATGTAAATAAGGTAAAAAAAATAACCACTAGATAGAGTTGTAACATGATATCAAACTTATTTATTAAATATCTAAATCGATGAGTATATTTATGAGCGAATTGGAAATATTTTTACTTCTCATAGACGAAAGGCTGACACCTATAATATAGTCAATAATTCTCTTACATGCATGGTGAGTAAAATATAACAAAAAATACTCGTGTAGAGAATGGCAAAAAAACTGTGCTATTTATTTCATTATTTCGTTATATAATATACCAAATTTATTGCTATAGAAAACGTAGAAGAGTCTGCGCTGATATCTAGATTTTGTGAGCCAATGAAATTCGTTTTTTTTTAGGGGGAAGGGGTTTAGGCTTTTACAAATTGGTTTAACGTGAATTATTTTTGGCATTCAGTGAAATACCGAAAAGTTTAAAAACTGTTAGGGCGAAGAGCGTCGTCAGGAAGGTGACTCATCTCCATCACAAACTTGGGCCGAATTTAGAATTAGAAAACAAAAGAAAAATATCACTTTATCACTACTTCAATTCAACGCAGAAGAGCGTCTTGTTTTCTAGTGAAATTAAAAAGAGCTTACAAAAATCACTGTTACTTTTATGTTTTACACAAGTAGTAAGGAACAAAAAATAAATAAACACTTTAGACCCCGAAAATGTGCTTTCAAACATAAACAATTGAATCTTATTCCAGTAAAGCTAGTATACTATTATAAAGCAAAGTTAAAGTGTTAAAAAGAGAGTTATCATGCGAAACTGCAAGAGTACCAGTTCAATTTTCGGATACCACTTCTAAAATATTTTTAGCACAAGTATATTTAAATATATTTTTATTAGATTGATTTGTTTTTTGTTGACCTCAAAGCTACACAAAGGATCATCTGCAAGCCATAGATATCGAAACCCAATTTTTAGAGTTATAAACCTCCAGACTTGTAGTTGAACAACTGATTACATATTTATTAACGTACTTTAATGAAAAGTTAAGTGAGTGGTTACTATTGTATTTTAAGAAAATTATTAATGCCTAATGATTTATTAATTTAGCCTTTAAGTAAATATATATATATATCAGTGAAATTCATATCTATACACGTTAAGTTGTAAAGCTATGAACTGGAGTGAACCGACTATCCATAGCCCTATTTTTTTCTGTTTGTGCGGTTGACTTTTATTATTCACATCCAACTTGCATCCACTATAGCGTCTTTTCTATTTTTACAGGTCTGAGAGTGTTACGAATTTTGTACATTTAAGCTCAATACATTACAAGCTATAAAAGAATGATTACCTGAGTTCTTGAAAGGGGTTACTTTTTGTTTTCTGGTATTTGTTAATTGGTTGCTTTTCGTTATCCATATACAAGTTTCAACTTAAATCATTTTATACGAAATATATTATTTATTTTATCACTTCAAAATCAGCACAGATGAATTAATCTTTGTTATTCTAATTCTTTAATGCATTGTTTCCTCAACCTTTTAATCTTTTACTTCAGAGCCGACCCCCATTTGTGATATTCCGAACCTCCGAGATCCCATTCTGTTGAAAATGTATTTCAGTTGACCGTTTCAGCTGTGTGTGTTACATAGTATTACATATGGCCTTTTCCTGCCAAATTCTTGATCCCACCAGAGCTTGCCTTGACAACTGGTTTTGAAACCACTTCCACTATAAAAATCTGTTTGTACTGAAAAGGTGTATACGAGTGTAAAACTCTGAACATTTATAAGCATTAATTCTTCAAAAGTTACTACTAGTGTTGATGATAAGTTTATCACTATGAAAAAAAGAAAAAAGTTTCTTTATTAAAGCATTAGAGCGAATATCCAGTTTAGGATATTATTTGTAACTGTTTGTTTCACTGCTGAATAGAGAAAGAAAACGAAGTAGCCACCCAACCAACATGCGGGTTAACCCATGCACATAAATATTTCTCAACTGTCATTTATAGCCACATGTATCTATAATTACGTCAGCGGTACTAAGGGGTGAATGCGAAATGCCATGTGAGTGGATTTTAGGTGTTAAATGGGAGATTGTAAAAATTGCTGGTGTCAAGACTAGCGATCCCATAAAGTGACATTAACTAACCTTCTCACCATGGTTTTATAGTTAGGCCTACACAAAATGATAACCTCCACACAGTCGTTTTGGATACAAATTGAAACGATGTTGGCAGGGTTTGCGTGGATGACGCCTGCTTGACTAAATGACACATTCTTTCAATCACTGCTTACACGATATTTTTATAAGCTTCCAGTAACAACCTGTCAACCTCCCTCCCCCTGGCGATAACCAGTGCCTTAATGTCATCTGTATGCTAGAATTGTATCGCATGCTTTCTATAAGCTGTGATTCACCATCATGAAAACGGGGCCATTTGCAACCATCTTGATGGACGTAATACATCTCCTCTCGTTGTTAGTGTTAGGGTCAGTGTCGGACCACACGGTGACATATCGCGTCTGTATACACCGAGAAACTTGCATGCTAGTCGAACACTCTTGTCATACAGCAAACAATGCGGCTTGATGGGTACGTCATCACAGCTGTTGCATTAATTGGCGATTAGTCATCCACGATAGAACCCACTCCTGCTCTCGTACTTCCCCCATCACTCAGGCTGTAGACCTTCTGAATAATAATACGCACATGAGATCATTCTCTGTACATCTGACTCAGGCTAAGCTGTAGTACAGTTGGAGGATCTGTCAATTTTCCTATATATATATACATATTTAGGTATATGAAACAGATATCGGTCACCCTATAAGATATACATGTACTTTATAACACTTGATCGTTTTGGAGTTACGGTGTGAAACAATTGACGTACATTTAGATTGAAGTCGACTCAGCTATTATTATAATACTATGGCGAACTCATGAAAGGCACATCTGGTTTGTCCATCTGTTCGTGTTCATGTGTCATATTAGTATGATTTATAATGAGGTGAGAAAATACAAAATATTTAAATCAGCAAAAAGTCTGAGATTCCCAAAACAAGCAACCATACGACAAATGTAAAGTAATGTTTATATAGGATTAAAGAGAATGCTAATATTTTTTAATTGAAACACCACAGAATAGAAAGTGCAATCTGTCGTAATAGAATAAACAAACTACTGGAGATAACGTAGTCTGTATTATACATCAGTGAGTGCAAATACCTAGAGGCATATCAAAACATTTCATAAAGGAACAACTTCAAATTTACAGTGACTAATAACATAAAAATCAAACATAGAAAGACAAAGCATAAATAACGAGGGGACGAAAGAAATGAAAGTTCTGAAATGTGTTTAAAATGTAAGGAAAGAAGGTAAGAAAGTTATTACATTTCCACAAATTACACTTCTAGTCACTTTCGTCTCATGCTATTACAGCGGTAAGTCTACAGATTTAGAACACTAAAATTAGGGGTTCGACTCCTCTCGGTGGACTCAGCAGATAACCTGCTATAAGAAAACACACACACACAACTAGTTGCTTTCACTCACTCCACTAACCATGTATTTCTACAAGGACAAAGGTAACTAAATCCCATAACTCTGTGAAGCTATTATGGTTAGAATTTGAAACAAACAATACATGTGTTATGGCGCTCTCATAGACGTTCATGTATTTATAATAACACTGTAGTTCTAAGTTATATAAAAATGAAAGCTAAAATTATTATACAAAACTTAGAAGATGGAGTTTTCTTCGATCTTGTCCGATAAAATACCGCTTTACTATAAATTAATACGTTAACATAAAAATCACTCATTTGTGACACTAATATCAGTTCTTTCAACATGAAATACATCTTAATAAGTCTGAAGATCTATCTTATTCTCTACTGATTAAATGTAGCCAAATAAAATAGCAATAAGGTTGTATAATAATCAGACGTGTGAAATATTTTAGTATGATAATGACCATTTGTCTCCGACCTCAATAAACACAACTTAGATCATTTTAACGTGTCTTCGTCTAGAGTAAAAACATCCTGCACTTGTCTCTGATAAATAATTTTGTCTGAGATAAATACATTTACCTTTATCCCTGAAGAAGGTAGTCCACCTGTCGAACATTTTAGTGTTTTATCTTGTTTTTTTATATCCTACTTGTTTTTACTGTCCTAGGTAATTTAGGTTATTGATAAAAATGTGCAGAAGTGAATAAATTTGAGTTGTTGAGTTGATGTAGTTTAAAGAAGGAAAGATGAGCTCAGTGGAAAATCTAAGACAGTCTGTTTGTTTGTTTTTGAATTTCGCGCAAAGCTACAAAAATCTAAGACAGTCTGTTTGTTTGTTTTTGAATTTCGCGCAAAGCTACAAAAATCTAAGACAGTGTGTTTGTTTGTTTTTGAATTTCGCGCAAAGCTACACAAGGGCTTTCTGCGCTAGCCGTCCCTAATTTTGCAGTGTAAGACTAGAGGGAAGGCAGCTAGTCATCACCACGCACCGTCAACTCTTGGGCTACTCTTTTACGAACGAATAGTGGGATTGAGCGTAACATTATAATACCTTCACGATTAAAAAGGTAAGCATGTTTGGTGTGATGGGGATTTGAACCCGCAACCACATTAAAAACAGTGTGGTTTATTTTAGTTCATTTTTATGAAAGCATTAAAATAGAATCTTCTTTGTCGCTTGGAATGCACACAATGAAGGGGGGCTTGGGAGGTCTGAGCTCTCCCTATAGTCCATAGACTTTCAAAATGTATGCAAAACGTGTACTAGCGAAAGTTATATTTAGATAAATCGAAGTTGAAGGAACTGTATTAAGCGCACTAAACATCAGGTACGGATGGATAATAAATATATTTTATGATCAAAAAGCAACTTAGAAAACAATGTATTATTTAAGGCCAATTAAATAATAATGATTGAGACAATAATGATTCGAAGGGTAAATGAGTGGCAAGACCTTTTCTGATATATCGAGTGCTCATCTATTACAATAACAATTTCCAAAAAAGAGGGGATAATATATATTAGTTTGTTTTACAATAGAATAATGCTTCAATAAGACGCACAATTAACATTACAGGTTGTGCTTCTTTATCTTTAACTGAAATAAGTAAGTGAATTGTGCTACAGCGTGGGTAACTATCTGAAAACGCACCAACCCCAAAAATGTTAAAGAAGTATTGTTGAAAATGTAATTAATGTTTTGGCTATAATTATTTTTGTGCTAATATGACCATTTCAAAAGTTCCAATTATTATTATTATGTATAATTACCATTTTGGAATGCTTCAAACACAATTAAAGTCTTATTTTGTTGCACCTTTGAAGATGAGGAGAAAATATGCTAAAACTTTACTCACAGGGTGCACATGGGTGCAATCAAAGTCGCTCCGCTCCCTCATTAACTCTCAGCCAATACCTTTCTGATGCAAAGTATAGATATAAAGAGGGGTCATGACGCTTGGAAAAAATATTGGTTCTTGGCCCAGGGTGGAATGATGATAAGTTGAGTTTGATAGCTCTGCATGACTCCAGGCTTCTATGTTCACCTAGTTCATTAAGGCTTAGAACTGACCCATGGTTCACTGTCTTCACCATTTAACGCCTGCCATCTCACCAGCCTTGATCGGCTGTTTCAATCAAAGACATAACAGAGCTACTTTGGCTGGTGAAGGCCTAGGAGTCTCATCCACACTGCCCTATTTGATCTAAGACTACGCTATACCACTCAATCATTTTATTTCATTTCGTGTACTTTAGGAAGAGAACTAAATTAGCCATTCTTGGTACACCAGAAATTGACAGCCATCTTTATTGAGTCATTGTTATCTTTGTCGCGAAAGGTAATCATAGACTTCCACAGCATCAACAAAAGATCCATATCCATGAAAGAGCCTCTTTTAAATGTGATATGTGTCTTTCTTCTATGACTGATTCTTGCTCTTAGTCGTAAGTTCTTTTCGTGAAAAATACCGTTTCTTTTAAAACTAAATACATAAGAGCTGAAGCATAGCGCAATACATATGTCAGCAGAAAAGAGAACATACCGCTGTCAGATACCTTTTTGCCAGGCCACCAAATCTTCCTTTTTCGTATTTACTCTGGGATATTCTCAGATAAAACTGATATCTCTCAACAATGACAAGATAAGTCACCATAATAACAACCTCAATAAATAACCTTTATTAACACTATACGCACAGTGTACCTGTAATTACTTACCACATTAGATCATCTTAGATGATTATGGGAAGACAAAGAGATGTAGATACCAAGCTAGTTCTCTCTAAAGATTTTTTCCATACTGAATAACTCTTACATTAGTTACTAAAGTCCGAAATATCACATGTATAAAGAGTAACTTGCGCTGCTCACGTGACTGAATATTCCAATTAAAATATAAAAGGTTATGACCTTCAAATATTGTTTGACTGCCAGTAGGAAAGACGACTGTATAATTTACATTCTGTGTACAACATTATAACCTTACATATGTCTTTATTATGGGAAGACAAAAAATGTAATATCAAATGAATAACACAGAACAATAATTAATTAGACTGACAGAAACTTAACAACCTTCTTCACTAACGTGCGTTGTCCGGCATGGCTGGTGGTTAAGGCGCTCGACTCGTAATCCGAAGGTTGAGAGTTCGAATCCCTGTTACATCAAACATACTCGCCTTTTCAGCAGTGGGGGCGTTATAATGTACGGTCAATCCGACTATTCTTTGATAAAAAAGTAGCCCAAGAGTTGGCGGTGGGTGGTGATGACTAGCTGCCTTCCCTCTAGTCTTACACTACAAAATGAAGGACGGTTAGCATAGATAACCCTCGTGTAGCTTTGCGCGAAATTCAAAAACAAACATTAACGTGCTATGTGGAAACTGCACATACACCTACATAAATGATAATTTGTAAAACAACACTACTCCTCTAATAACTAATATTAGCTTATGTTGTTAAGATTCGTTAATTCTGCCTTAAAGATCTCAGACAAGAGAAAATTAAGATAATTGTTTTTTTTAATCTATCATTAAACTCTCAGGTAAGCTGCACATTTAGAACTTTCTAAAGGCTCTCCTCTTAAATGATTTCTCTGTCGGTTGTTAAGAAAAAATTGCACAATGAACTATATGTGTTGTGCCTACCAGAGGAATAAAAACCTGATATTTAGCTTTACAAGCTCTTAGAATTATCGCTGAGTCATCAGGGTCAAACTTTTATGAATTATCAAAGCTACGTTCATCAAAGGAAACTTTTACGAGTTATGCTTCGTAAAAGTCCAATCACTAACAAACATATACGTATCTCTATATAAACATTAAGCAGTAAACTATGTAGCTATGATCATAATGTTTCCTTATCATTATATACTGTTGTTTGAACAGATTAAGTGCGTTCACTGATAACAATGATTCAACATAGACACCTTACAAAATTTACTCACATTCGATGTTTATTAGTGTTTGGTTAATTGTGTCTATTGTACATAGTATGACCATTCAAAAACCTGCAATCATTATTACGTATTAATACCATTTCTGGCACATTTAAGGCTGAATATTGCAATTTTAGGTAAATATTTTTACATAAAGCATCTTCTTGTGTTTCTATTACTTAATCCGATGATTCATGTATTTAGTCAGCAAAAATATTTTTATCTCGTGAGTGTCTGTTTGTTTTTCTAAATATTTAAATGATGTACATTGACATAATCTAATATCTTTTGAGTACCGTTTTCTCCTTACGAGTAAATCTGTGACTCGGTGCGAGCATATTTTTAGAGTTTAATATCAAGAAAAGATCGATGACTCACTACAAACATAAATAAAAGATTGCTATTAAACTCTTCACATTTCTAAAAACATAAGGTGAGGCATTTGAATGAATGATGCTTATTTCAAAGGCTTTTCCGCTGCTAAAACATTACCACTTCTGTCTCTTAAAACATCTTACATATGGTGTATATTTGTTTCGTGTATTATACAACCTTCAAGTATTTTCTTTTGGTAGTATATGGCAAGTTATTCCAGCGTTATAACATCTACGCCAATCACTGACAGTTTTCTATTTTTGAACTTTGTGATTTTAAAAGAATCAGTGGTAGTTGACTTGTTGATGACTCATAACTTCTGAGCACAAGTGATGTAAAAACTGTTTCCATACGTTCGGGTCACTCCACTAATTTTCACGATGTTTAATAATTCACTCTGCTTGCTCACAGACTACTGAAAATAGTGACCTAGTAAACTGTTGCCAAACAAGTTCATATAAATAAACAAAAGCTTTTTAAATCTACAATTGCTCATCTAACAAGACAAAGGAAGCACGTGAGGGAAAGATGTAGGTGCTGTTGTTTTCAATAAAACCATATTTTTCATTGGCAATAGACGCAAGAATGATACAAAGTGTGTTTTTGTGTGTAGGAAAGGCCATATAGGGCTATCTGCTGTGTATACCGCGGTTATTCGAACTTCGAATTTTAGCGTTGTAATGTAAAGAGGATGATGTTTGTAGAAGGGCTGAATATATGCTGAATTTTTTCTTATCATTTCCTATTCACTAGTTATATCCATCTATTTTAATTCATTATTTTATATCACATATTCTCTAATCTCCAGCCACTTTTAACCTTGAAATAAAGCACATACTCAATACACAGGTTCTTTAATCTATGACCAACTATATAAAATTATAATATAGAAGGTCGAAACGTTATTCGCTCTTCTATGTAAAATATTTTCTCAACCCAAACGAGCCGTTTATTCATATAAAACATACATCTGGTCACAAAGTGAGATTTCACAAAATCAATAAAACAATTACACAATTAGATTAAGCATCATGTTCTCGTTTTGACTGTTTTCACTACCGTGGAATTTGTAAAAAATTACACGAGCAAGAATTGAGAATAAACAGTCGCGTATAAGAGAAGGCTAGTCAAGAAACTATTCTCTCACTTGTTTTGAAAACCGGTAAAAACCGGTTTAGGGATGACGTCATTCGTGTTACCTAGGTGCACCTGTACAAGCGATATGCAGGTGGAAACGCGCGCTTAGTCATCTCTAATCACTTTGTCGGTGCGTGCTTGCTAGTCAGAGAATGTTTTTGTAGGTAGACAAATGATTTTATAAAGACTAGACCTTGACGATTTCGATATTTTAAACTTATACTTTAAACTCCAGAAAGTAAAATAAAATAAAAAGAAACTGCAGCTATTGTAAAGTCATGCATTTCACCTTTTGATAAAAATCAAGGGGAGTAACAGTAGGAAATTCAACAGCGTCTTTGTTTCCCGCTTTTTTGTAGATGTAAAAGCGGTTTATTGTCGAGAAATGGTAACTAAGCTACGTAGGAGTTCCAAAACCTTCCTGTAAATTACTTTGTAAGAAAAAGTAAAAGGTAGAGGCTGAGATCAACGAAACCTCGGTTTATCGTATTATCCAGTTGACGACTTTTTTCAATTACACCGATATAGAAATAAAAACATGTTTTTCACAACATTTGTGGCATAGAATCAACGAGTTAAAAATCATAAATATGAGTTTTTCTTATTCTGAAAAAACAAAAAGAAGAACTGGTTTTAATTTTCTTTTTTTTTTTTTTTTGGAAGGGAATTATTGTCTATTGTTTTAGATCACTTCAAGAAGTGGGATTAACCATGACTAATTCTAAATGCATTTTTCAGAAGACTGGATCGGTATAAAGTTAATCGAAAAACTTGATCCAGTGTATCAAAGTTACAGTTTAACTCATCACTAAGTCACGATTCTTGAATTATCAACCATGCAAACCGGAAATGCGCATTAAATCTTCAGTCATCATACAACCAGACTGAGATTAAGTGTTCATCTCGATACGTTTTTTGTATGTTTGTGAGAAAGCGTGTTTGATGTTTTTGTGGCGCATCTAAATTGAGTTTGTTATTTTAGATATTGTCGATAAGACAGAAACAAACCGTCAATCAAAGATATAGCTGATTATTGTTGCCAGCTATAACAGTATGCATATGTATGTCATTATTTATGTAAACATAGAAATATACGTCACATATATATTTGTATTATGTAACATTATATTCGATACACGAAAACATTCTTCTTTCACCTGTGATTCCATCTTAATTTTTATAATTACAACTTGTAATAAGTATACATCTGGATGTACAATGCAGAAACTCTTTAGCCTCATATTGTTTGAAATATTCAAGTTTGGACAAACGATCAAGCTGATTGAAGAAGTACTGTTAATATATGAAATAGTGTGTGTATATATGCATGTACTGTGTACATACACATGTTGAAATATACAGGGGCGTCAAGATGTAGGTCGGGCCCGGGAGACAGTTATGTCCCCGGGTCTCTTTTTGAAGTCTTCAGAAATTCGTGGTACATTCATGGGCGTATGAAATTTTTTCCTGGTGGGCGGTACTGCAATATTTCCTTAAGTATATTATGAAAATGAGATTCCTTTATTCTTTATCCCATATTTCCCCGGGCCCCAGGACTGTAGCCCCCCTGACCTCCCTCTCGTCAGGCCTGGGAATATACACATATAAAAACTTGGCATGGGCAGTTGGTTAGGGCGCTCGACTCGTAATCTGAGAGAAGCAGGTTCGAATACACCGTCATATCAACCATGATCGCCTTTTCAGCCATGAAGGCGATATAATGTGTCTATCAATCCCACTATTAGTTGGTAAGGTGTAGCCCAAGAGTGATGATGACTAGCTGCCTTCCCTTTGGTCTTATATTGTATAGATAACCTTCGTGCAGCTTTGCGCGAAATTCAAAAGAAACAAATATATATAACGTATACGGTTCGTTGCTCAAGCATGGTCTTGTAACTAATTTCAAAGACGAACATGAAATCTTAATAGTTTTATCTTCGAAACGACAAACAGTATAGGAACTGGTGGAAGTTCATAAATATATATTTTTGCAAACATTATTTAGACTTATATGTTATATTAGTAAATTTAAGGAATAGCTTGGCATAAAAAACGTTCTCGACGTACATAGTTCAATTAAACGCAAATATTGAATTATGTCAACTCTACAAACTAAGTCTCGAGTGAGACTTATTCTATACCACATAAAATATATTAAAATTACAGAGGTCGCTGTATTTCGTATTACGGTTCTTTTTTCCTTTCTTTTTTAGCATTAAGTCATTTTTATCATTACCTGGTTTCACGACATTTCTGTTTTAATGAAATTTTCCTTCTCATCTTACGTTTAAGATCTTTCACGATTTATTCTGCATACATTTTAAGTACATTTCTTGACTTTCAATTTAAACATATACCTATATTGTATTTAATTATTACTGTTAATATTATAAATTTTTGTTTCAAAGTTAAAATATTAAACCACCAACTTAGAAAATTTTTATTTTAGACTTGATTCTTTTTAGATGACTGAAATGAGTAATGGACACTCCAACCCTACCCTTCTAAAAAAAACAAACTAGTTAGTTGCAGTATAATCCTGTTTAACTGTAAATTAAATCTCAGAAACCTCAGGTGGTAAGTTGCTACAAAGGAATCGTTCCCGAAGTTTTTCATTTATCAATCAACAATAAGATCTGTTATCGCATCTTCAGCCAAAAAAAGACCGATGGTAAGCCTAACATGAAAATAGTCAATAAAGTGATAAGGCCTCTTCTTAGAATATAGACAGCCCGACATGGCCAGGTGGGTTAAGACGTTCGACTCGTAATCTGAGGGTCGCGGGTTCGAATCCCCGTCGCTCCAAACATACTCGCCCTTTCAGCCGTAGGGGCGTTATATTCGACAGTTAATCCCACTATTTGTTGGTAAAAGAGTAGCCCAAGTGTTGGGGGTGGGTGGTGATGACTAGCTGCTTTCTCTCTAGTCTTACACTTCTAAATTAGGGACGGCTAGCACAGATAGCCCTTGTGTAGCTTTGCGCGAAATTTAAAACAAACCAAACTAAACTTGAAATATGAATAGTAATAAAAAAGTGTTTAATGAGAAATATTACTGGTGAGAATGGGAAATGTTTACCAGCCCTATCTACCACTGAGAAAAGACAGAAAGAAAACAGTTCATAAAGTGAAAAGTCTTTTTTTTCCTATAAATGCGAACAGCCAAAGAGTGAAAGGAAATATTTAGCAAGCTATTCAAGATAATAACTGATGCTTCATTGTTGATTAATTTCTATGTTTCAAAGGACTCCTAAGAAATAATTATAATCCAGCTATTTTTCATATTATTTAGTTTTTAGGGCGAGACATACTGAAAAACGAGACCCAAGTTGTTCTTAACTGTCGAAACTAATATTATCTGTTTTTGACATAATAATTCTACTTTTCGTGCTATATTACACGTGACACGAAAAGCTATAGTGCTTCTGAGAGTGTTTATGGAAAATAGTTTTGATATTATGTGTTGTTGCTTAGTTATAAGATGTTTGTGGATGTCTCTAGTTGAGGTTAAGTTACCTATCTATCTGCATATTTAAGTTACACGTATCATACTGCAAGCGTGATCATTAAAAGCGTTATGTTATAGCGTTTATGGCCCACACGTATAGTTCACGGAATATCTCCTCCCATTGTGCCTTTAGAGGTTTGGACTTTCCCGTGACATTCAAAACCTTGGGCAAGAGAGGAAATACTCAGGATATTAGGGCTCAACGTAGAACTAATGGCATTTAGATACTTGTTTTAAGTAATAATACAGAGACGTATAGCAAGCGTGCAATCTAAGAACAAACGGTTCTTTCTTTAGCAGAATGAAGTTGGATACTTGACTGGTTTAGCTGAAGACAGAAAAACAGTCACTTCTGTAGCAGTAGGGTTAAGCATTCGTTTTTGTTTCGTTGCTAAGCACAAAGCTGCACAATGGGCTATCTGTACTGCGCCCATCGTATGGATCAAACACTGAATTTAACTGAAACAGAATGGGAAGAGTTAAAGGTGAAATAAAAAGAAAGTTAACATAATTGCGCGCAATCGTAAAAGAATTATAGACTAGCTAGGTGATTTACTGTAAGTAGACTCGAAGAATTAAACTAAAACTTAGAACAATTGTTTCGAGAGTTTGACACAAAATATTTTCACAATATTTGGAAACGAGGTTTAAAAGTCGCCGCTGCTCTTAACGGAACAGTGAAGCACATCTTAACATTTCGAAACTGTTTTGGAAAATCTTGAAACGTAATACATATCTCTTTTCGCGATATATTCTATAATTAGTCAAGTAAACAAATGTTATACAACTCTTAAAGTAGCTTAAGAGCCCTAGGCGTGAAACCATTAGAACAAGTGTTTGCTTACATCATTTAAACGCAAACGAATATGACTAATTTGTAGTTACCTCATTTCTCACTATGTGTATGCTTGAAAGTTAACTATTCAGATTTAACAACCGCAGATTAAAGTGACTGTTGGTTTAAGTTTTTTCACTCTGTTTTTGTGTAATTATGGTTCTAGCCTCCATCATGTCAAGTTTCTCACACATGCACATTTCATGTTGTTGTTTTCTCTCCCCACAAAAGTTAATGTTGACTAAGCACCCTAGAACTAGACACATAGGGGCCTAGCAACACTCTCCAGGGATTTCCCGAGCAGTGACGTAATTAGAGTACAAGAGAAAGAAGGTATAGCTCAGTTCTTAGAAGAAACTATTTCTTTCATACAAAACAACTTAGTCAACATAGTTTGGCGGACATCAAAGATTTCCAACTTCAGGGTCGGTTTCGTTTTTTGATTTTAGTTAATTAGTTTCCGTGATTTTATTTATTTTTGTTTTTCAGAATTTTTACGTAAAGGGTTACTTGTACATAGCCATCCATAATTTCAAAGTAACAAACTAAAAAAAAAAAAAAATCAGCTAGTCAAAAGCATCTACCGCCAACTCTCAGTCAGTATCAAACAAACGTTCGTAAAAATATTGTTCCACTTTACAGATATGGTTATTGAAACCTCAAGTTAAAACGTTATTCCACTTTACAGATGTTTTTACTGAAACCTCAAGTTAAAACATTGTTCCACTTTACGGATGTTGTTATTGAAACCTCAAGTTTAAACATTGTTCTACTTTACGGATGTTGTTACTGAAACTTCAAGTTAAAATATTGTTCTACTTTATGCATGTTTTTACTGAAACCTCAAGTTAAAACTTTGTTTTACTTTACGGATGTTGTTACCGAAACCTCAAGTTAAAACACTGCTCCACTTTACAGATGTCGTTATTGAAACCTAAAATTAAAACATTGCTCTACTTTACAGATGTCGTTATTGAAACCTCAAGTTAAAACATTGTTCTACTTTACGGATGTTTTTACTGAAACCTTAAGTTAAAATACTGTTTCACTTTACGCTGGTATTATTGAAACTTCAAGTTAACTAAAACATTTTTTATTGTTCATATTACCAAGAATATCTCAAATATCCTGTTAATATTTGAATATATGGTTTTTCAAAGAAAGGTCTTAAAGAAACGACAACGCTTGCCTTTATTTTCTCACTAAATATTAAAATAATTAATTTTTGATGAAACTTTAAAGTTGTTTGTATTTTAATGATTATCTGAAGTGTACGCAGAAGTACAATGTATACGGAAATGTTTTTATTAGAGTTTTTTTTAACTTCAGGGTTTTAGATATTATAATAAACAAAAACTTTGTTCCGAAATCTCTGCAAAGACCGCATGACGTGACAAAAATAACATCTCATCGATTTCAACACAGAAAGTAAATATATGATACACTATGCCCATTTTAAAATAGCTTTTTTAGAGATATTCATATACTTATTCGTTTTCTTAATTAATTTACCCTCCCTCAACGGCACAGCAGTATGGCTATGGACCTATAACGCCAGAAACCAGGTTTCGATACATATGGTAGACAGATCAGAGATAGCCTTTTGTGTGGCATTGTGCTTAACTATAAATAAGCAAACTTACTCAATTTATCCTTACATCAGCGCCCTCTACTGGCGATTTACCCTTACACTGATGTTGAAAAATTAGCAAGGTTTTTTTTTAAGAACAGCGGTAACAAATAGTAAAATAACAAATAGCCTTCGCTGCATAAATAACATAACATCAAATAATTTGTTTTGTAAATTTTTAGTATTTCCTTAACACTTTGTCGTTTTGCAATATTTTTCTTTGTAACTTTTTAGATACAAAAAAGTAAGTTTATTTCTGTTGAAAAAAACAAACAAAACATTTGGTTCATAAGACTGATATATTTCTTCGTGTAAGAATGTACGCTAACATCCAAGCAGAAATGGGTAAAAAGTATATTATCTGGTAGCTCGTAATAGATTTCTATTTTACTGTCTTCGGTAGTTTTCTTGAGTAATTAACTGTTGTTAGAGAAAGACAGTTTTGTCTCTGATATTCCCTTTACAAATATACTAAGGTATTTAAAAATCCCAAACAATCTGGCCGATGCGACTATTTCTTGATGAAATAAAAACACAACTTACATATGAACATTTTAAGGATCTATATGAGAATAAATATTACAGAATTATTGTTTAATAGTGGAAATATAGATACCTATTTTATATAGAAAATATAGCTTAAAAGTGTACTGAGTGATAAAAAACATCTGAAAAGTTCTATATAAGACACCTTAACGTCCACATAGTGAAGAATAAAATGGCATATGTATTAAGAGTAATACTGTAAATCTATGTAAACTTCTTTTAGTCGAATGATTAAATAATATGATATCACACCAAAGCGTGGTCAAATATAGAACAACATTTAGTTTACGATGACGTAATTTTTTTCAAGAAAACCTTATACAAAATTTGGGCAATTACGGATAAGCATAATGACTAATTATGATTCATTCTTACATAAGCCCAAGTAAGTACAACTTTTCTTCAGCATGCTTTCAAAAAGGATAACAGTATTTGAAATGCAAATTAGGGACCATCTTCGAATTCTTAAAAGCATTAGGTTGTTCTCTTTACTTCATAGCGATTTTTCTTAGAGATTGAGCGACTTTTACAAATTTCCTGCTGTAAAGCGTTAGAAAATGATCTGTTCTTTTGATTTTTTCTGTATATATCAATGGAAATAAGCGCCAAAACTTGAAATTTGTGAATAAAACTCTCATTCCCTCATTTTTTACCCTAAGTAGATACAGAATTTTCAGATTTTAACCTCAAAGGTTATTTTTTCCATATCTTTCCCTAACGAAAGGAAAGGTACGTAGTCAACAACACGTACCGCCAAATGTTATCTGACCGAATAATAGCATTTGATTGCCACTTTTATAACGCACACATGATTTTAAGAAGTGCATTTATGTGAGAAGGGGAACTTTGAACCCTCTGATTCATAATTCGAGCACGCTAACTAATTGACCATATGTGATCCACATTATACAGGAACAATAAACATTATTTCGGTTTTATTGTTGATACTGTTGTTGTTAGGCTTGGCATAGCCGGGTGGTTAGGGCACTCGATTCGCAACCTGAGAGTCGCGGGTTTGAATCCCATTCACACCAAACATGCTCTCTTCTCACCTGTGGGATGTTATAATGTGACGGCCAGTCCCACTATTCGTTAGTAAATGAGTAGCTCAAGAGTTGGCGGTGGATGGTGATGATTAGCTGCCTTCCATCTAGTTTTACACTACTAAATTAGGGACGGCTAGCGCAGATAGCCCTCATGTAGCTTTGCGCGAACTTCGAAAACTGACAAACCAAAAAGCAACAAACAAACTGTTGTTGTTAAGCCTCAGATTGCAAGGTATATTTATTTACAACTACTCATCAAACTGAATACGTCTAAAATAAGTAATGATAAATCTGATAAAAAAGATGAGATATTGTGATTGCAAAGTACATTCCAGCCACCAGGTTACCAAACTTAACTACAAATGTTATGTACAAATGAGTGTCAGGTAAATAGATATGATTAGTCTGGCTGTCAGAGCTCCTTTGATGTTTCTGGACCTCTTTTGTTTCACTTTATTTTTGTATTTTTTTTAGCTCGAACAGAATACCGGGATTCTCTATCTAAGAAGTATTTCGGTTCAAATGATTCAGTCTCTATGTACGGCTAAGAGGGGTATTTATTTTTGAGGAACCTGGTAATTCTGGGAACACAGACACCGGATGCTCTAAATATACAGGACTTGTACTACTCGTACAAACAAATAAGCAACCAAGAAAATGAAAGAGAAGAACTCGAATGGACATGTACATTGTTTGAGTTTTTCTATGTAGTTAACCCATATTTGTATTTTTAGAAGAGTATTAGTTTCGTGTTTTAGTTGTTTTTTTAATCTGTATAATTTCATTTGAATAAATGACTTTCCGATCAAGAAAAAGAGACGTCATCATAAGATATTTTTAGGGTACGTTATGAAGAAAAATGTGTAAATCTGATAGAGATTAAACATTACTGCTTGAAATTATTTCATTCTGGAAAATACAAAATCTTTGAGGCTGTATCTTGGCCAGACGGGCGGACGCCAGTTTTTTTTAACTGTTTGAATAACACTAATAGTACAGCCGATCTTGTTGATCTCTTGAAAAGGAAGTATTCGTTATATACGATTCTTATATATATGACATACACATATTCTTATACTTGCGTAATAATATAATTGTTGAATATATTATGGTTTGTGTCAAAGTTTTAACAGTAAAACCCAAGGTTTTTTTGAGCTCCGCTCATTGCAAGGAATTGGTGTAGAGAATTTTAGTATATTAATTTCCTTTACGAAATTAACTTAGTCAGTGACTCATGAAGCAATGCGAATAGTGTGAAATGTTAGTTAAAATCAAGATTTTTTTTTACGAACCTAAGGTAAAATCCATTTTCACTGGTCGAAAACCTGAATATCTAGTTTAAGGTGTGCAGCACATTAAAAAGCCCTGTTATCACTTAGCAAGTATGTTTTATATTGAAATAAATACCAAATTACTACGTGGTTAAAGCATTAATTATTGCTTTTAAATCGTTGCAAAGTTAGGCATAATACGCAATTTGTTTTCCAACGTATACAAGTTTTAGCGTGAAGGACGTAGCTTGGATTTTCTAGAATTTTACGTCATACGCTCCTTCATCACATTACTGTTTTCATATGGTCACATCCGCCATAAAAACAAACATTTAACATGTGGAAGAAAATTTCTAGAAAAGTGACTTTATATACATAGTCATGGGAGGAGCAATGATGGGATTGCAAATAAGGCAAACACTTTACACACATTTAACTTGTAGCTTTGTATGCTTTCTTATACATTTATAAGTAAAAACAACAGGGATGAGTGCCATTTTAGGAGTATAGAAGTACGTTTTCGGGGTTACCGTACCCGAATATTACATCGAATTTTGTGTTTCTGTCTATCCTTTCTCTTGGGATCACAGATGATCCATGATTAAAATTGTATTTATATCCGCTCCCACCAGTTAGAGCACCAAACTTGGCATACTTGTTCAAGTATCACAGGCGGGTGTCCTTAACGGCTTTTTATTTCGGATACAACCCCCTCCCTTCTCATCTACACATACTCTTGGGTAGCTATAGCAGCAATTGTGAATAACAGAAAAGTTTGATGGCTATATTTGAGTCTCTGTGTAGCGCGAGGAGGCTTTTGAACCCTACAGGAATAGGAGTATATTTTATGGCAGTAAAAACAATGATTCCTGATTGGATATTGTAAGTAACTGATATAGCCCCACTTTCTTCTTTAAAACTGTGTGTAACGAAATAACAACAACTACATTCATGGATAGGCTAATTAAGACAAACTGTGTTTCACTGATTTATTCAAATCTAATTGTGTATTGAATAATAATATACCATTTAACTAAGATTACGCTTGACTCTGTAATCAATAAAATCATACTAGTTAATTAACCACAGTCAGATTTCACGGAGCATTGGATACTTCTAAACTAATTATCCAAAGACGAACTGGATTGTGCACGGGATGGTATGCCAGTCAGCTGATATTAGGCTACCATGTACACTGGATAACATAATATTATTAATTCAAGTAAGAGTGAATTGTGCAATGAATAACACATAGCGTTTATATCATACCAGTTCCAAAAAGGCGACTCGATTGCGCAGCAGTTAACATTTATCGTTAAATCAGGAAATACTTATTCATTAGTTAAATAATTAAGTTAGGTAAGGCCGGATTTCATACACACTTAAGTTATATCAGTTAAAACATGCAAGACTGAAGTTTGTAATGACTTATATCACACTATTAAAATAAGCTGGATTGAACTGCGTATCTAAAAGTATAAAATCAGTTAGTCAAATTAAGCTTAACAAATTTAATTAATTGATTTCGTTTTAGAACTCTAGAGGTTTAGTAATGGAGGAAACTGATATATCACGTAACATTAGTGTTAACATTCTAACAAATGCAATTATCTAGCATTGACCAGGTCATGTTCAGACATAATAGTCTTAACTTGTATAATAACTGACCAAATAGAGGTCAACCAGTCAGCGGTACCAGTCTCCTGCTCGGCTATTCATAACATAATAGCGAGATCAACTGTCGCATTTATAACACGCGCACAGTTGAAAATGCGGAACGTGTTCAGCAGTATATAAGGGACTCGAACACTGCACCTTCTGATTCGCTTTTCGTTACACTAATCGTCAAGCTGTACTTGCTTCATTGTTAATATAAAGTTTTACTCAAACTTAACTATTTCAAGTAATACATAAAATTACCATTTCTGATAATACTTTTTGTTCATTACTTTAGGCTGGTGAATAAAAACAAACAAAAGCCTATCTCCTGTAACGTTAATTTGTTTTTGGTGCATTTTGTAGTTGTGCGAAAGCTACTAAGACTATCCCGTATCGTCTCTAATCTTGAACTAATGATCAGAGGGAAGCAGGTTTAAAAACAGAAATAAACTACCTATTAGTTAGTAATAAATGTGCTTATCATCAGTTGGAAGTTCTGAAAGACTAATTTGTTTTACGTCATTACTCTTCTAAGTGACTTCGAAGACAATCATTTTTTTCTATCAGAGCATGAAATTTGCAAATATCATGGTCTGTTTAACTGAAAAATTCTAAATTACAGAGGCTTTATAGATATTGGTAAAAACTGCTTTAGATTACAATTCTTGCGTTTAAGACAATTGATTTTATTCGTTCCAGAAACCATTCGATAGTTGTTTTGATGAGGTCTAGACTTGTTAAAGATACCGTTGAATAGTTGGTAAATATAACTAGTAGAACAAGGTAATAGTATTTTGTAACCCTGATGTAGGCTACAATGAGGTTTCGTCCTCTCCTTGTTGACTCTCCGGTGTGGATTATAAGGTTCAAGTTTCAAGGATGATGTCTAAAGCGACAGCTAGCGGTCACTTTAATAATATAAATAATACTCTGATCAAACATTCCCAAAATGTTAACCTTCCTCTGTTATAAATTCATATTGCAAGTTTTTTGTTAATAACGTTTATATATGTATATATATATATTGTATAATAAAACAATACTGCTGTTTAATATCGAAACATTTACAGTGTTCTATTCACTGATCACGAGAAATTCACTTAAAATAAAAATGTATCTCAAAACGGCTGGTATGAGTATTAACACTCTTACTAATAAAGCAGAAAACAACGTTTTGACCTTCCTAGGTCATTTTCATGTTAAGTGTTACGACCCATACCAGCATAAAATTTTCAAATAAATATGTTTGAATATATTTAAAAGCATTAATTCACCAGTAAATATATTATAGACTAATCATTTACGTATAATCATACTTTTCTATCTCCTTTCACTAAAGCTTCTAAATGTTTGAATATATTTGTATATTTTGCACAAAGATGTAACATAGAGTAACATAATTAAAATCCTTTTTATATACTTTCTTTCACCAATTTTTTTTTTTTTTTGAATTTTGCGCAAAGCTACACGAGGGCTATTTGCGCTAGCCGTCCCTAATTTAGCAGTGTAAGACTAGAGAGAAGGCAACTAGTCATCACTACCCACCGCCAATTTTTAGGCTACTCTTTTACCAACAAATAGTGGAATTGACCGAAAGTTTATAACAACCCCACCGTTAAAGGGTGAGCATGTTTAGTGTGATGAGGATTCGAACGCGTGAACCTCGGATTACGAGTCGAGTGCCTTAACCACCTGGCCATGCCGAGCCTCTTTCACTAATGTTAAAATTGGGAAAAAATCAATTTCAACTGTTTCAAACGTCATTTAAGTCTACACAGTCTGAGATGCAGTGTTTCATCTAGTTTCAACCATTTGTTCTGGTACCTTAATAGAAGTAGAGATAAATTATTTCCACAACTGTGAAACACTAAAACTGTTAACAGGATATTTAAGCTTCTAAATCATTAGTGGGGCTTTTTATTTTTGTTCTTTTCTGAAACGTTCAAGATAATTTAATAATATGCTTTAAAAACTACACATTAATGGAAAAATTGAGTCTACTTATTTGTACGTGTGTGCTTTTTTTTACTCGCTCAAGATATTTTATTTTTGTAATAAAAAGTAATTATTTCACTTTCGCTCAAGTTCGACAAGACATTTACTGCACTTTATAAGGTTGCTATTACTCTCTAGTTTCATAGTTAAGTACCATTTAAAGTTTACGTTGCTACTAGTGTTGCATTTTACAAATATGTTGTTACATTTTACTTCCAAAGGTACTAAATAAAACTTTGCGATGGTAGTAAAGTTGAATTTGCAATGTTATTTGAGATGTTACTTAAGCAAGATAACTGTTGTAAGTGTTAAATGTTATATTTTGCTCTCTTTCAACAGAATTCAAATTCTACTGACTTTAAGATTCAGAATTTGAACGTTACTTTACAGAGACACTGTAATGACACCTTCGCATCGATGGTATGTAAACTATTAATTTTAGAGTGAACCAAGGTGGTCCGTGTGCTTTTTAAACATGTTTATCTGAACTGGTTATGCATTACGTTGTTTACAGGTACATGACTTTGTTGGTTAGATTCTCTATTACAATATATGAGTCACACAATAATTTTAATAAAAAAAACCTTTAACAATGATATTAATTTTACAAACTACTGTTGGAGTCCCCAAAGTATTTTATTCAATGTTTTCAATTTTTTTTTCTCTAAGAATGTTGAAAGAGTCAGAAACATAAAATTACTCAATGTAATGCAATTTTTGATTCAACGATAGCGAACTGTATATGAACAATTGGGTAATTTGACCATCAAGTAACACATATCCATTTTAACAGGTAAATTATTTCGTTAAACCTGTAACAAATTTAAAGGATGAATTTGTAACTTAAATGCATATCTTAATGCAATCTGTGAAACGTTAAAAAAGACATTTTCTTAATTTATCGTCCGATGTGTAATTTTAATTAGTTTCAGTAGATAATCCTCTGAATACTGAGTACACTAAACTTTAAAGAATGATGAGTAGATAAAGCTCAGATTATGTAGTAGCAATTTATGAAAAAGCTAAAAGTATTTAATAGCATTGCCTAAAGAGTTGTTGTTTTATTAGTGTAAACCTACACAACGGGTTTTTTTTTGCATTCTGTTTACCGCAGTAAACTGAAACCCGGATTTTATCATTGTGAATTCAGATGTTTATAACTGACCTACTTTAACGAGAATTCAAGTTCACAAAAGTTTAAAATAAAGTAAAAACAACCGAAACTTGTTCGCGCATATGACGTTCTTTAAGAAGAATATGACTGTATAAAAGGATTTTGTTTGTTTATTTCTTGTTAAGAGAAAAATGAGATAACTACGCTTCGCCGACTGCAGATATAGAAGCCCAATATTTTAACGTTATAAGTTCTTAGACATATTTTTGAGCCACTAGGAGATACTTGAAAAGATATATAGTTTATAAGATAGATTTGAAAACTAAAATATCGAAGAGTTGTGTTCATTTATGAATTATTCCGCCTTATGACGAGTTTCTTACACAGAGTTATAACAGTGAAGGCTTATGTTAGTTTACAAACATGATTAGTTTGGAATATGGATTTCCTTTCAACAGCAGATTTCAATATTTTCGAACTTAGTATTCAATAATCACTTTGATTTTTCCATGAAAATTTTGCTCTTCAAATTCTTAGAATGTAATTCTTCAAGATTTTGTTTATCGTTAAGCACAAAGCTACACGAAGTGTTATCTGAGCTATGCCAACCACAGGTATCAAAACCTGGTTTTTATCGTTATAAGCCTCTAGACTTATTGCTGAGTCACTGAGGGGAAATTCATCAAGGGAGTAAACAAAGGTTTGCGCGAATTGTATGTGTTAAATGAAACAATGCCATTATTGAAGGTAGGTATGTATTGAAACTGTAAAGGAAAAATCTGAAGTAGTAGTGAGTCATAACGAACGTTATTATGTATATATTAAAACAGTCCTCGTGTAGAAGTGAATCTTTGAATGTGGACATACGCCCTTGCTAAAAAATGTTTGAGTATGAATTGATGATCTCATTTATCACGTGACATAGATCCATATTATGTTTTAATTACCTCAGAAAACGATCTTTTAGCGAATAATCTGCTGGTTGTCATGGCAACCTGTCAATCAATAGTTTGGACCAATCGAAGAGGAAGGTTGAGTATAGGCAAACGTTGTGAGTGGTGGAACTCCATGGAGAGGCGTATAGCGTAATTATCATGGTTCTTCCGATGTTCTGTTAAATTAGAGCATTCTTCTGCCTCAATAAAAAGTACTGCGGTTTCCTTTTTATATAAATTTTAAAGAAAAGTTCTGTTCATGTCTGTCTTAAAACTTGTACATGATACCCATCTATCAATCTGAGTGCTGTTTTGTCTATCTTTGTGTACATCTAGAATATACGCTTAAGTGCCTATTATTTGATAAATAAAACAGTTAAGCATACGTATTTAGGCATGTTTTAATGTCACAATTGCAGTGGTAAATAATTGGCTACATAAATTAGCGCATTTCTGGAAGGGGATGGAAGTTTTCCTTGCATTCATTTCCATAGTTACTTATTTTGGTTCGGTGTTGTTATTTGTACAAACGAACGAATTTTTGAAAAAACAACAACAACAGAACTGTAAAGCAATGTCACTTTATTTTGTGTATAGCACCACACATGTTTTTTTTAAACTTTAAGCTCTTGTAAAATACAAAATTTTGCACACACTCCAGAAGCTTTGACGATCAAAACAGAAACATCATGTGATAATATTTCTTGTAGATACTAAGGCTTAAGATACAAACAATTTCCCAATTTGGAAACACTTAAAAACATGACTTATTAAAATGTTTCAGTATTCTTTATGTATAACTTTATGTCTGTATACTGTCTGTTTTTATGTACGTATACATTCAAATATCAATGATATTTTCCTTCTCTGAACATGCTTTGTTGTATTGTTTAGATATCAATAGTGTGTAAGTGTAAGAACATCTCGTTAGATAAAGAGATATGCCTTCTTTTTCGTCAATATTGAAAAGAAAAAATCAAACCTTTAAATTAGCCGCAAACTGTCCTCAAGATGTATTGTATTTGTTTACCTTATAGCATAGCCTTATCGGGCTATCTGCTGAATCTACCGAGGAGAATCCAATCGAACCCCTGATCTTAGCGTTGTAAATCCGTAGACTATATCGCTATACCAGCGGGGGAGGACAAGATGTATCAATCAATAAACTGTTCACTTCTTTGTTCTATAACAAACCATGGTTGTATACTTTCATGTTGCTTCTCTTTAGCGTATTTCTCACGCACGAAAAGTGATCTAAACAGCTCAAAACGATAAATTAAAACTAAAGTGTATAATATAAAAGAGAAAGAAATGGTAGCACTGGCAAAGTAGCAAGAAGGTCATAGTTAAGTAAAACAATATTTTAGAACCACGAATACCAGAAGGCAAGGAGTCAGTATGCAGTAAAAGGCTTGTTTGCTCGTGTTGTTACAGCATAGTTACGTGAGGCTATCTGTTATGTCTACCACGGGGAATCGAGCCCCGTATTTTAGCGTGTAATCTCACTGCTTTCCCACCGAGGGATATGTAAAAGGATTCGCAAACAACATCAGCACCTCTGACAGAGAACGACCCAAACAGACACAGAAAGGGTAAATAGGAAGGAAACACCGAGAACGACTCAGAGAAGAAAAGAAAATAGTTAACCACGAAGTCAAATTAGGTGGAGGCGATGGAGAAATGTCCATTGCAAATGTGGAAGAAGTAGAGAAGTTTGGAGAAAAATGGCAATAAAACAGACATAACTTTAAACGGGAATCAGCACTGATTGGAGTCGTAAAAATGACTCTCAGAGAAACTTGCAGTTTATGAAACCAAGAAGACAGGACGTTTCTGGTTATAGAGTTAGGTTGTTAGAATTTAAAGAGACGGGCAGAAGAATGGGATATTTGTGGCTATACAGATAGATTATTACCATCATTGTTTGAAGAGACACACAGGCAAGATTTAAGTTGCTATCATCATTTGAAGAGACAAACAAAAAGCAGGATGTTTGAGGCAATAGAGTCAGGTTGTTATCATTTATAGAAACAAACAGCAAAGTGTTTAAGGCTATACATTTAAGTCATCGTCATGTATCAAAAGACAGAGAAGCAAATCAAGGACTTTGAGACTGTATTTATTGGTATTTATTAACACTTGTAGAGACAAAGATATAATCTACTCGTTGTATAATTATACTACGAGTTTTCACAAGAATAAGGTTGTTTTACCGTTTTAGTGTGAGCTCCAACTGTGCTAGTTTTGGTTTTAAACTCCTTGGTAATATCGTATAGATAATTTTTAAATATGGTTGAAAGCAAATAAAAACTAAATTGAAAATTAAAAAAAACCTATCATATCTCACCGATCTTCATCATCTGCCTGGTTTTGAAGCAATTTGAAAAAAGACGTTCCGAACTGTCACTTCAGTCTGTAACGAAACGTTTCTCGAAAGAGTGGGTGGAATCCTTTAAAAAAAACTTTTGATTGAAATAAATGTCCGTATCATAAAGCTTATCTATTTTTTTTATAAAGCATAAAGTTCATCGTATTAATTTTGATACTGTTCATGTTCTTTATAATTTGGCCCCCAGTGGCTCAGCGGTATGTCTGCAGACTTACAAGGCTTAAAACCGGGTTTCGATACCCATGGTGGGCAGAGCACAGATAGCCCATTGTGTATCTTTGTGCTCAATTCAAAACAACAACATCTTTGTAATTTTTCCGAAATCAACCACTAAATTTTCTTTTGTTATAGACTCACTGTGATAAAGAGTTTTGGATATATTTCTCTTGCATCGTACATATGTCTTAACTTTATAATAATTACATACATCACTCCTTCTAATTTTAGATCAATTATATTTTCTTTTTCTTTCAAGTCATGTCATCCCAGGCAAGCAAGAAACAAAACAATTTACCAGCTAAACCACAGGAAGCTTCGAAACTTACTTGTGTCACACTTTTATACTTAATTAACTTTAAATACTGAAGTTCACGCAGATGAGTAAAAATTGGAAACGTAATTATAATATAGTTTTACCTATTATGTAATCATTGTATAATTTACGACCTACACTTTCAAAAATCTATTTTTAAGTAACTTAAATAAAATTGATAATAATTATACTTCACTTACTCTCTTTAGCTGATATAAATAGCATCTCAACCATTACTGTGTCTATCGTATCCAAGCCAACCTAATAAGCCCTAGTCGAAAGAAATCATTGTCACTGGATATGGCAGATAGAGTGTATTTGATATATTACTTCGTATTTTTCTATGCTTTTACTCATAGGTTGGCGTAACTTGATGTAATTATACCAATTTTATCAAACAGCCAATTAGTTTTGTTAAGTACTGTCTGTTAACCGTTGTTATTAATAAGGCATATATATTTAATTCGTTTCATAAAACATTGTTGTACACGGTTTCAATACCCACATTTCGTTCATCAAACTAGATTCTATACTGTAATAATAACTCGCTTCTGTTCAATAATTCACACTGTACGCTGTATCAATGTGATAATATTCCATTCACTAATCAGGTTATATACGTGAACAATACTTAAATTGTATTCATTAGTTAGAGATGTGTATTATAATAACATCCATTTTCCGTTTATCAAAACAATTCAATTCCAATAATAAACTCAAATTGTATACTGCAACATTGAGTCAATCTTGTTAATCAATTCGGTCTGTGTATTGTAACAATACCTACAGTTTGGTCATCATTTCCGGTTGCTTGTTTGTATTGCAACAACACATTTTGTTCATCGACTCGGGCTGTATATTGTAACACTACTTTACTTTCCATTCATCATTTCGTTTACACATGCATTTGTTCTTCCGTTACTTCAAAAGTTACGTCCATTATGCGTTTATAATCTTTCAGCCCTCTCATCTATTTCTACTCTAATACAAACTGGCGATTTTTTGTAGTTCGTTAGTATATGCTTATGTAATACTTAAAATATTCTAAGTTACGTGGTTCATATATGTAGAGCAGCTTTTTCGCATGCATAACCTGCTAAACTCAGACCAATTTGTCTTCTTTGTATTTTGTAATCATCATATATTTACGAAAGAGGGCGACAGAAAGATTCAAGAATTCTCTCAGTATTTGCATATGAAAATATAGTTTACACATATGGAAGTGATTAGTATACACATATAAATGTTAGCTTTTCAAATCCCCAAGCTTCAAACAATGTTGACAATCTTTTATTATGTAGCTTGCTGCGTAACGTTCCATTTCTCTACACGTGTGTGTCTTCATCAAAAGGAGGCCATCCCTTGTTCCACGGGCCGTTCAGACGGTGAAGATGTTGATAATAGACTGTGTGTATGTAGATATATATACAACTAACGTGTACAAATATTTCCGGATTTTGTTTCATCTGTGACTCACTCTAGTTTCAGATTAGTCATACTCATTCCTGCCTTTCATCAACATCAGTGTAGTTGTTAATTTCCTCGATTCCCTTCGAAATACTTGAAAACCCAGTACAAATCATCGCGGCTTTCTGCTCGGCCGTCCGTTAAGGATTTGCGAAGGGAGAGACGGGCGGAAAGAAGAGCTAGCTGTTGTTAATTCTATTATCTTTGACACTCAAATGAAAACAATGACTACACAGTCCACACAAGATTCTGCTGACGTTCTGATATAATGTTCACCCGCATGCAAGCCGATATATGACGAAACTTTCATTCAGTGTCTCTTCCCGCCTGATTGCTCTTCGCTTTCTCTCTGTTGTCCCCACCCAGGGGATCTGATTAGCTAAGGAATAACATAATGTTTTTCTGCATTTTATGATAAGAAGTGATTGTATTTTTTTTATACTTTAAGAATTCAGTTTTATTAGCTCAGAATCCTGTCTCAGGTTACGTGTAACATGACATCCGTTACATGAATAAAATACATGCACTTTTTAAAATAACTGTAATTATACTGTTTATATATTAAAATAGTTTATTGGAGATTTAAAATGGTTTTATGATTATATTCTTTTACAATATAAATTATTTTTTACAAATTTAACAGGCCTTCAGGAGCCAATGGGGAACATTTTTGTTGAAAACAAAAAACAGCTAACCAATCCAGATTTTTTTAAAAATTTGAACTGAAATTTTTGGACATTTTTATTAGCTAATAATGCAACATGCGGTCTTTTCTAAAGCGAAGTAATCATTGTGCAGGCTTTATAATGTCGAAACATCTTCATTCATTATCATATATTAACCACCTGCTTCAGAGAAAAAATTTAAGCGTTATGCAATCTCAGCACCAGTGTAATCGGAAGGGGGTGTTATCAGTTGTGGCACCTTCCCTTCTACTTCCGCAAAAATGGTTCCTGAGATTTTAATATTTTCCACTCTTTGTTCTTACTCAATAAAACGTAAACGTTAATATTTACAAAAGTATCATTTGGAATTATTGAAATGAAATTGCAAACATTTCTTTATGGTTTTTTTATTCCAGCCTGCCTATAAAGAAAGTATTTCGCGCAGTCTTTTAACTTTGAGGTTGCAACGATTGGTTTGAAGTGGTAAGATGACTGAAATCCGTTAGCGCATCACAAGTTTAACGGCCACGCAAATGAAGCATGGAAGTCTTCAGGAACCTTTCAGAACCACGTTGGTAGATCTTTGCATCAAGCTGAAGTACAATTCTACGTCTCCAGCTGCTTTCAAAGTGTTTCTTCCTGCTCATCCTACTGCTGACTATTGTGATGCTTCGACCTTCCTTGTCGAATCGTAGGTGAAATAGTATTTATATCTTATTTGAAAGCTAAACATAAAATGATGATAGCAGAAGTATAACAGGTTGGCACTTGCTCAATTAATAATATTCAAAATGTAACTTTATTTATATATACTGAATTTATCCCCAGATGATAAACCTTTGTACTAGCTAGTATTGGAGACTTACGAATGCTGTATTTCACTTAAACATTTATCAATTATCAAACGAAAATTTATTTCAAAAATATATGTCCAAACCCATCTTCCTTTGAGGTTTCTGGATTGAGTTACTTTTAATATTCAACAAATTGTTGTGTAAAGACATCACCTGGTTCCTCAGGGACCTGTTAACATAGTTCTTTCGGTAACCAATGGGTCCAAATCATAATATCGATTACGAATTTATAAGCCAAAGCTAAAAGTATGGGTTTGATTTTTCTAAGTTTTTGTAACATACATAACCTATTATATAGTTCTGCGCTAAAACAAACAAAGCAAAATTAACTAACATAAAATCTTTTCAATGACATGCGAAGGTAAAGTACAAAATGAGATACAAACCAACAAACATTCCACTGACCTTGCAAGTGATTAGGAGTAATATATAAAATAAATATGAAAACAACGATTTGTGTTTGTGTTCTTGGTTTCGGATTCAGTAATTTAGTCAGGAGATAGAAGTTCAGGAGAGGGAAGGAATTACCAAAGGGACTCTAAGCAATAATGTAAACTTTTCATACTATGAAAATGCAGTCAAAGAGCGTTATTATAGGGAGGCTTGTTTGTTTGTTTCTTTGTTTTTGAATTTCACATAAAGCTACTCGACGGCTATCTGTGCTAGCCGTCCCTAATCTGGTAGCGTAAGACTAGAGGGAAGGCAGCTAGTCATCACCACCTACCGCCAACTCTTGGGCTACTCGTTTACCAACGAATAGTGGGATTGACCGTCACATTATAACACCCCACGGCTGAAAGGGCGAGCATGTTTGGCGCGACGGGGATGCGAACCTGCGACCCTCGGATTACGAATCGCACGCCTTAACACGCTTGGCCATGCCGGGCCTATAGGCAGGCTCGAATAAAAAAACCATAAAGAAATGTTTGCAATTTCATTTCAATAATTACAAATGATACTTTTGTAAATATTAACTTTTACGTTTTATTGAGTAAGAAGAAAGAGTGGAAAATATTAAAATCTCAGGAACCATTTTTGCGGAAGTAGAAGGGAAGGTGCCACAACTGATAACACCCCCTTCCGATTACACTGGTGCCGAGATTGCATAACGCTTAAATTTTTTCTCTGAAGCAGGTGGTTAATATATGATAATGAATGAAGATGTTTCGACATTATAAAGCCTGCACAATGATTACTTCGCTTTAGAAAAGACCGCATGTTGCATTATTGCAAACCAACACGCGAGAAAACCGAACACAGTTTCAGAACCATCTTGCGAATATTTTTCAATCACTTTACTTAAAATATAAACTCCATTAAGTTCTGACAGAGACTGATTGTGAAGGGACAAGACCAGCAAGTCATTCCACTGGAGTAATGGAGCGGTAGAGGGAGTAACACACAAATTGGAATTGGAGGGCAGTAATAACGTAGGAGGAGTAGACAGTGGAGCGACATGAAAAATCACCCAGTTCTACACAGTGCGTCAAATTCACTAAGAATTTCGAAAAAAAAAAATAATGATGATGTGATTGTAAGTTGCTACCTGGATGTAAGTTTTATGTGTAGCGTAGGGAACGTGACGACCCGTGGTCAGGGAACGTATGAAGTGTAAAATTGAGATTGACTCGGACAGCCCAATTGATCTTAACAAAGCCGCTTACGGAAGTGTTTCATATGCTAATACAAGTCCATTGGCGAATTAACACATTGAATAGAAATGAAGGGTTGAAGTACTAGGCCTAAGCAAATATTCTTTGTTAGGTATTGAGTTTTCATGTTATGGTGGGAGGCGGTTCATTGTAAAGGAAAAAAAAAAACACTTCAAACTATACGTGTAGACTGAAACATGTGAAGCTTTACCAAAATTTGCATGATAAGTTTTACAGTAAGCTTCTCATAAATGTGTACTATTCTTTCCTATATCATTAAAGTGCGGAACTGTCGTCATCAACAAACATATTCTGCCATACAAGATAAAAATATGGAAACCTTCACAGCTTTATACCATTTTTTCCCCACTATTCGTTGGTAAAAAAGTAGCCCAAGAGTTGGCGATAGGTGGTGATAACTAGCTGTTAGTCTTACACTACTAAATTAGAGATGGCTAGCGCAGATAGCCCTCGAATAACTTTGCGCGAAATTCAAAACAAAACTATTATTTTAATATATATATATATAATAAAGATACGAAACTTAAATCAACACTTTCAACCATTCGACAAAGATACGAAACTCGTTCTCACTGTCTACGACTCCTTCAATAAAAATACGGAACTTATATCACTACAGTGAACTGTCCCTTCATACATGACAGCGATTTGGAACTCCTGATTACTTGAAATTTTAATGACTACATTATAAACCAGTAGTGCTTTTTTTTCTTCCTTATAATTACTAGTTTATAATTATTATATGATTAATACAGTTTTCATGTATCACACGATGTAAGACTTTGGTTTTCAGAATGGAGCTGATTATGCCACATTTCTCTGATTTACTAGAAGCAAAACGTTAGGGAATAAAAGAATGCACTGTAAGAATGACTGATTTAATTTTTTTAAAAATAATACAGAAGAATAGTACAGTACAGCAGTAAGTCTACGGATTTACAACGCTAACATCAGGGCTTCGATTCCTCTCGGTGGGCTCAGAAGATAGCCCGATGTGACTTTGCTATAAGAAAAACACCCACACAAAAGAATAGAATGTTGAAAATACGTTTAATCATACGTACATATACACTCGGTGACACAGGTGCGTATGTATAATTTCACATGAAACGTTAACCACAATATATTTTATTCGATTTAAAACATTTTAAGTACTACTACTCAGCACAATTTGAAGGCATATAGCCAAATCATGCAAAATCCCGGAGGTCACGCTTGTCAAAACAGACAGAAGTGGGTTTGTGAATAATCATCTCACGTGTACAAATGCCACAGTTCTGACTGTTCCCCCTCTGTGCCCAACATTAAGCAAATTAAACTTTGACGTTTTAATGTCGTCATTCCTGGAGTCATTCACTCCATTAACAATCAGTGTGAGTTCCGAGGCCTTTTCCACTGCATTCTTTTCAACAATATTTGTTTCAAGTTGATTTGTGATTGGTTCATAATTCCACGTTACTAAAAGCAAACAAATGTATTAAATATAGAGGTGTAGAATATTAATTTGTACACGTATTTTTTATGGAATACACCACTTGTCAAGCTCAGTATATTTATTGTAATTTCCATGTTCTTGATACTTAATGGTTTAAATGTCAAGGAAAGAAACCACATGCTATCATAGAAAAGTAGCATCTATAAAAATATTTCACATGGTCGCTTGTGTTTCTCATGTACTGGATGGTCATTTTTATAAGAGAATATATTCATTTATTTACTTAAAAATAACAAATTATTGATCATTGTTTCTGATATTGATATTAAACAAAATGATCTATCTCTTCTCTTATAGTCGCAGGGATCGAACCCAGTTCTTATCATTATAAGTTCACCCACCATAGGCATTTAAAAATGATGAACCATCTTGTATATAAATAATAATTTTCAGCTCTTTTTTTAAGAACTACATTAAAATTTGTTTGTGCCAAATCTATTCCTTTGACTCATTATTCTTTTGGCCCACAGAGAGTAGCACACTTGTTACAAACATGAACTATCCATTTCAACTTTACTGTGGACTACATAGAGAAGCACACTTGTGATAAACATGAACTATCAACCTTTGTGGTATTTTGGCCTACGCAGAACAGTACACTTGTTACAAGCATAAACTACTTATTTTAACGTTATTCTGACTTACACAGGACAGCACACTTATGATAAACATGAACAATTCATTTCAACGTTTTCCTGGCTAATACAAAAGAGTACATTTGTTACAGACTGCAACTATTTCTTTCAGTTTTCTTCTCATCTATACACAGTATTGAACTTGTTAGAAGCACGAACTATTCACATCAATACTATTTGGATTCTTACAGAGTGGCGTAAAGTCAGATCTCGAGTTGCAGTCTAATAATATTGGTGTTGTACTCTATAATGTTTTTAGTTATTTGGTGTTTAAAGGATTGTATGAGGTGTTAATTTAATTCATCTTACAGAAAATGAATTATTTTATTTTTTATTTTAAGGTCAAAGAAAATGCTGATGTGGTCACTATCTTTCCGAATTGTCTCTATTATGATGGAAAAACATCTATGCGTATGTATGGGAACTCATTTCGACTGTTGAAATATAAAAGTTTATCTGCAGTCGTACATGACGTTATAAAATGTTCTTCTTTCTCAAGATCGGGATTTAGGTCATTAGCGACCTGGGTGGATTAGGTTCTTAGTAGACCTCTCCTCTCTCCTGTACTGTAGTTATACTTAATGTAGGTAAGCTGGTTTCATGATTGTTTATTGTTTCTATTACTACTCTCCTTCTCAGGATTATGTACATTTTATGTTGGTAGGTTTACATGTATAAAATCATCTCTATCTTCAATCTATTTATTTTTGAATTTCACACAAAGCTGCTTAAGGGCTATTTGTGCTAGTCGTCTCTAAGCTAGAAATGATAGACTAGAGAGAAGACAGTTCTTTAACACTTAGCAATTTTATAACGCCTCCAAACAGAGCTTGTACAGTGATGGGATTGGAACTTACGACCCGGGCTCCACTAAACAACAGCCCGGCAGGACTTCCATATTCAGAAGCACTCCCTAATGAAATGCATATGGTCAGAAAAGAGGGACAGAAACTTGAGAAAGTGGGCATAACATATGGGGATATAGGGTGGACCTGTCTTTAAGTTTCTAAACAGCAGATACAGGCAGAAACTAATTATAAACTAATCCACATATGATAAATGGAAGCGAGTTTATGAAGTCATTGATAAAACTTTTTGTTAGCCCAACAAAGCAATATACATCTTTCGTTATTATTATTCAATTAATTAGTGTACTCTCACAGAAGTTTGGTTTGTTTCGAATTTCGCGCAAAGCTACACCAGGGTCCCAAATAGCTCAGTGAAATGCAGTCATTCATCACCACCAACCGCCAATTATTAGTATAGTCTTTTACCAACTAATATAACATCCCCAGAGCTACAGAGCCGAACATGTTTGATAAGACGTGGATCCAAACCCGCGACCCTTAGATACCGAGTCAAGGGTCCTAACCACTTGGCCATGCCAAGCCTCTTCAGAGAAAACCTTACAAATTTGTTTGAGTACATTATGCGGTCATCAAGTAACTCGTTATTAAAATACGTAATTTCTTTTGATTTTGTATACTGTGCATCTGTAGCTATGCGAACGGTTAAAACAAAGCCTACTAATGAAAACATCTTCTTTCCCACATTATTTAGCATGTATTTGTTAAATAGATCGTTTCACACGCATGATATATATATATATATATATATACATAATTGACGAAAGTATTTCAGATTCAGGTTTGATATATCAAAGAGTGAAAAATAATTGATTAATTTGGTGAATAATGGTTAAGGGCTAAAAATAAACGAAGACGAACACTCACTTTGCAAATTAAAATTTCTCTTTTAAATCTGACTTTTACTTAAGCCTAATTAAAAATATGTTAAATTAAAGAGTTTTTTTTTATTTTGTTACAAGTAGAAATAATAGCTTAACACCTTAAAGCTGAGGACTATGGCATGGAGGCGCAAGTTGTAATCAAACATATATTTCATTTAGTAGATTTATTTGTTAATACATTAAAGCAACGAAATCGTACCAAATGTATTAAAGTTAAACTGCTACAAAAATGTAGGCGTAAAGTAGGTTACATTTTCCAATTCAAAGTTACTATCCTATTCTAAACCTATATCCTACATACATATCTTTAAACATAATGACACGTATGTGTGTATTTACTTAAGTATCTGATCAGATGTAACAGAAAATGTATTGTAGCTGTCTGTAAACGGTAAGTTGTTGCTGACCAGGTGCCGTCTCTCAGATTTTATCTTTGTTTATTGAATTTCACCTAAAGCTATTCGAGAGCCATCAGTGCTTGAAATTCTTAATTTTAGAAGTGATAAGATAAACTAGAGAGAAGCTAAGTAACTTGTCAGCCTTTTAACGTGAGAATTGATATTTTATTAAGTAATTTATTTCAACAATCACCACGTTTTCTTTTAATTTTTAAATGCAAAAGCTTTCGACTCAATTAATACCATTTGCGAGGTTATAATCAAATAATGGGATTTACCTTAACATTATAACACCTCCACAATAGAAAGGGTGAGCATATTCGATTATTCAAATCCGCGACCTGCAGATTGCGAGTCGAACTTTCTAGGTAACAGTTCTTGCTGTGCCTTTCTTCGGTCAATAGTTTAAACCTGGACAGGTGGCAAATAGACTTTGTAGATTTACCACAAATATAAACAGAAGCTGTTATACAAAGTCAATATTAATTTTGGGCAGAACTTAGCGCACAAATAAATTTACTGTACGTAAAATACGAAATGGAAAGTTTATGAGTAATCAATAATTATAACTACTGTTTCACTGGTAATGTTGGTTTTGATAATTCTTGTTTTTATTTATTTGGAAGCAAACATAATGTTTTATGCGCTATCTCCTTGGAATGGCACGAGACGGCCAGGTGGTTAAGGAGCTCGACTCGCAATCTGAGGGTCTCAAGTTCGAATCCCTGTCACACCAAACATGCTCGCTTTTTCAGCCATAGGGGCATCATTATGTTAAGATCAATCTTACTATTCGTTGGTAAAAGAGTAGCCCAAGAGTTGGCGGTGGGTGATGATGTCTAGCTGCCTTTCCTCTAGCCTTATACTGCTAAATTAGGGACGGCTAGCACAGATAGCCCTCGAGTAGCTTTGTGCGAAATTCAAAAACCAAAAAACATGAATCTATACCATGTACATCTACGTTGAAACACGTAATTTAATATTCTACGGCTCATCTTTTGTGTTCACTCTACTTTCTACCAAGCTAAAACATGAAACCTATAGGCTTTGAAATTACCTGTCTTTCATAACAACATGAAAAGAAAACGTTACCACATATTCTTAGAAGCTCAGGCAAAACAAGTTAGTATTTGATGATGTTTCGACACTGGAAATACACCAACCCTGCAGTTCTCGAATGTATTATAAAGAAGCAGTATGTTTTTTTTTTTTAGTTGTTTAACATGTTGTGATGGTAAAAAAAGTAAACGGATCATACGTAAACACTGTCAATTCGCTTAACAATCTTAAATCAGACTCTCACAAACTCTCTCTTTTTTTTTTTTTAAAGAGAAACAAGTTCAGTGATAATAAATTATTCTCATATGCGACAATCTTTCAATCTCGAGTATCATTCTAGTAGCCCTCATCTGAACCCTTTCTAACAACATTTCAATGTTTTTACTAAGGTAAGGAGCCTAAAACTGAACACAATACCTACACAATGACAGCATAGCTTTTTTGGTCTTGTATTAAACATTTCTAGAGATAAAATCTAAAATATTATTTGACCTACTACGACCAGTAATAACACAAGGTCTTTTTCTTCCACAACACTGTTAAGATTATTTCCATCAAAATTATACTTATAATTCTTATTGTGATATCAGTTCTGCATTACCTTGCATTTCTATAATTACAAGTCACATGCCATTTATTCGTCATAATTACCAAATATTCTAAATCCTTTTGTAGAGCATTTGCATTCTCCTCACAGCTAATAGCACTCATAACGTCGTCAGCAAAGTGAAATAATCTATTGGCTATTCCTTCATCTATGTCCTCGATGTAAATCAAAAGAATAAACAGTAGTAATACAGAGTTCTGTTCTAACGTAGTTGCGATATTAATCCAGTTGAGTTGATCTCTGTTTAAAACAATTCTCTGTTTTTCTCCATCAAGTGGGTGCTATGCTTAATGAGCTGCTTTCGAGTCTGAACTCAAAGGTAAAGTGAAAACAAAAAACAAACAAACTGAATGACCTGTTTAACTTTAACATTACTCATTAACCGAGTGTTGCAGAGGTCGTAACTTTCTGGTTTCTACTTAACTTATTCGAATCTTAATGTTCTATTCATGAATACGTAGAAATTGCAATTTGATTTTACAGACTGTGTAATAGAGAGATTTAATAAGCAACCGTCTCTGGAATAATCACCTGTTTGATGGTTTAGATACATGCAACGCCTCGCATGAAGTGATCTTACAAGGAGTAGAAGAAAACGTTGTACATATTTGCTTCATTAAAATTACGAACTTCATACAAAGGTTGTTTCTCAATAGTTTTTGGTTTGATTTTTCCACCTGGGTGGCTGTTAAAGTTGGTAACCATAATGTTCGTGATTGTTCGGCGACGAGGATTCGAACTCGTGACTTTCAGATAGATAGTTGAGTGTTCAGATCATCAGTCGATGCCAGGTCGAACATTGTTGTAGAATCTCTTGATCAAGGCGTGGAATAAAGTTTACAAATATAGAAATTACACATTATAAATATTAGCGAGTTTCATTGTTGATATGTAAAGTATTTGAAGTGTATTTAAAATATGACAGTGTATATTCGTAAATCACATATAAAAATATTGTATTATGGAATGATTATCACAGCGACGATTAGTGAATCGTTCAGGTATTGTTTTCGTCAAAAGTCATTAATTTAACCTATGACATTCGATTCCTATCCACGAATATAAATTTATCTATAGAATAGTAGTATTGTTTGTGGTTTGTAAATTCTATCACATTGTCAATCTTATTTTTTGGTAAAGTTTCTTTTTCACTCTTGTTAATATACAATTACTTCATTTTAGTCCTTCTTTCTTTGTTTTCAATATTACTGATGTCAATCCATCAATTTTATGAACATTAACACCGTAGAAATGTTTTGTGAGTACAGTAACATTAGTTTGAATCTGCAAGCTGCTACTTTCAAAACAGTACCTTTCAACTAATGTATTTCAAAAGACTTTAGCTGGTCGCTAGGGAGAAAGATAGAGATGTTTGGGGTGAAAAATGAGTGCCTGCTACCATGCGGGGATGATTCATTCATGACATCTGACCCTCACGTTCACTTGCTCTGATAGGGACGACCGAGACGCCCTTTCTACTTCTAACTGTCCCGTTTATCTCCCAGGTCCAGGCAAAGCTTCCAAGTCCGTGTGAGTTTTGTTCTTACAGAGTGTTGATAGCACGACTTTTTGTTGTGTTCTCTACTTAGCGGTGCGAGGGAAATCACGAATGTTGGTTAGGTACTATTGACTTTTACAATGAGATAATACATTATTATCTCTTTCTTCCTCTTTGCATTTTTTTCGTCTGAGATGAGTCTCTATTATCCATATTATCCCTAGAGTGAGTTGCGAATTACTTGCAGTCATAGAATAAACACTGAATGGCTTGTACTTATTTGAGTATGATCTTGAAGAGCTGAGTCATACAACTATAAAGATCCTATATCATAGTCAAGAAAATCCTCATGTCAAACAGTTTGACTATACAGCGACACAAAGATATATTACTCAAGTCTTATTAAGTACGTTTCACCTCTCATATACTTGGAAAGATTACTCACAGCAATAACACGTTTTAGGAAGTAAGCTTTCTATCTTAGTCACAATAAAGTACACAAGGGTGCTTCAATTATTTTTGTACCAGGAAAATATTGTGATATATTTAAAAGGAAGGTTTTCTAAAATCTTATTATATATAAATAGACCAACAGTTTTATTTGTTTTCAGTGTTTGCTTTTTTTTGTTATACATTTACTTTATTATTATTTATTATTTGTTGTTTTACTCTAGTATTTCGCTGCAGAAAGAAGTTCTTTGTTTCAAATATTAAATTCAGGATTTTTAAGAATCAGAATAAATTTTGTCAATAATTTCAAATCGAAACTTTAATCCGCTACCAGTTGCATTTTTAGGAGATGAGCTAGTGTTTAAATTAGAAGTATATAGTGACCTTTAGAGCTTCCAGAAATCTTTCTAACTATTAGTACACCAGTGACACAGCAGTATGTCTGCGGACTCACGCCGCTACGAACCAAGTTTCAATACCCGTGGATGGGCAAAGCACAGATAGTCCATTGTGCAACTGTGTGCTTAATTTCAAACAAACAAATCTAACTTTGAATCACGCTATTTGTAAAAAGTTTTTTTAAAGCCGTGGTATTAAACTTGTTTTGTATACAGGACAATGGAACAGCAGATTGTGTTTATGATATTAAAAATCTTACACGCTTTTAATTCAGTTAAATTAAATAAATAACTAGTTGCTTATATTTGAATAATAACAATAATTTTACCGAATAAGTTAGGCTTTCTGATGTACATTTTAGGTCTCTCATAATGTTCGACTTCAAGTGACGAAATACGAGGCTTTCAAAAGTGTCTTTCGGTTTTTCATCTTTAACTTCTCGAACAAGCATGCATCTTAATAATTGACAATGTCAGCCACTAAATTTGCGAGTAATAGTTGATGCATGAACTTACTTGTTAGTTATATTGTAATTATGAGTTAACAGAACTTGAAATGCACACTCAAATAAGGGTATTTACAAATTCAGTATTTGCCGCTTATGCCTTTTTTAACCCTATTTAACTCTACATTCATAAAAAGATGCAATTAAATCCAGGAAAATATTCAAATACAAGAGACTTCCACTTTTATAATCAGTTTAATTATTAGAGACAGGGTTTCGTACAAGTTGTTTGATTGTTTTTTGTTTTTTGGAATTTCGTGCAAAGCTACACTCGGGCTATCTGCGCTAGCCGTTCCTAATTTAGTAGTGTAAGACTAGAGGGAAGGCAGCTAGTCATCACCGCCAACTCTTGGGCTACTCTTTTACTAACGAATAGTGGAATTGACCGTCACATTATAACGCCCCCACGGCTGAAAGAGCGAGCATGTTTGGTGCGATTGAGATTCGAACCCGTGACAGTCAGATTACAAGTCGAACGCCTTAACCCACCTGGCCATGCCGGGCCTCGTACAAGTTGAACCACGGGAAACAGAAAAATAAGAGTTGATAAAAACGTACAAAAAAATCTAGGTAGACATTATTGTTTTTTTTGACATACAATTCCATAGATGAAAAAAATGTATAAAGAGATTGAATGGATAATCTTTATTTGAATTAAATACAATTAGAGAATAAAGGTAAATATTTCTTTTGTAAAGGTTTTTCTCTTTGTATAAGTTTCTGCAAACAATTTTGATACAATGTACTTCTCTTTTCACAACTCTTTTAAATGAATGGTTAACTAAGTCTCTAAAACTAATTTTATATCAAGTCCTTCTGGTTTTACAGATCTCTATAAACATTTTGTAATAGGCTCATCGCTCTCTACAAGTTTAGCAATAATTTTTATATCAAATTTTCTTTTTAAAAGCCTATGTAAACAATTTTTGTATCAAGCGATCCTGATATTAGATTCTCTTAAAATTATTATCATATTAAGTTCTCTTTTTACAAATCTCCGAAAGTAATTATCACATCAAGGTTTTATTTTTATAAATCTCTGAGAGTAATTATTTTATCAAGTCCTTTTATTTTTATAAATCTCTAAAGTAATTATTATATCAAGTCTTCTTTTTTATACGTCCCTAAAACAACTGTTATATGAAGTGTTTCTCTTGTTACAAAATTCTAAATAATTTTGATATTGAATCCTTCTATTTGCACAAATTTTTAATATTTATATCAAGTGTTTATTTCTATAGATGTCTCAGAAAAATAGTTACTCAACGACAAAAATACACATCTTATCAGTCTTTGGAAAAACAAACTTTATCTAAATATTTCACCTTGGGCCAACGTTTATGAGGCATTTCAATGTTTTCAGATAAAAATAAGTTTTATTTCTACCTGTGCATTTGTACAAATGTCAAGAAAAAAGCCTGAGGTATCAAAAAGTGTAACAGGCAGGAAACATTACCGATATGATATCCACTGTTTCTAACTCTACATCTCTGACCCGCAGTAGCTCAACGGTATGTCTGTGGACTTACAACCCTAAAAACTGCGTTTCAATACCCGTGATGGGCAAAGCACAGACAGCCCATTTTGTAGCTTTGTGCTTAATTCATAACAACAACAACAGACACTTAGTACATTATATTAAACCAATTTTGGAGACTCGTTACGTCGATACAATCCATGTCACCAAATTCATACATCTTGTCAAAATCTTTGTAACATACTTTCTGTTGCAAAAGGTTCTGATTGGCCTGGCATGCCTATTGTGTAGCTTTGTGCTTAATTAAAAATAATAAAAACAACAACTCTGCATCTACACACAAAGCAATAGAGTAGGCTCTCTGTACTATGACCTTCAAAGGAATTGAGATATTAATTTTTTTATTGAAATGGCACTGCACAGGAAATCACGCTTTTAAAATAAGTAAAAATATATTTTTGATATTAGTATTGGTATTCAGACGCAAAGACGTTTTTAATTTAATAAATATTTTTCAGTTTATAATTTTCATTCATTCTTTAGTTCTTCAAATGAGTTGCTAAGCCTTTTTTAAAAATAAAAGTGCGCCGAGGAAATAAAAATCTATTGTATGGAAATTATTTATTGCAAACTAACAGCATTGATATGTTTTAAATTTAATAAAGAAACGCTAGAAATAACAGTTCACTTTAAAGAGTTGCAAAAGAAGAAAAGTATATGATATAAAAATCATTTCTAGTGCACTGTACAGAGTGGGTGGCAGACTTACCTGCTAAATAATAACAGGGAGTCATCCTACAGGCTAAGCAATAACAAAGAGTTAAACTTCAGGTTAAGCGGCAACATATAATCCTCTTCAGGCTAAAAAACGACAACGAGTCATCATTCACGTTAATTAGGCATTTTTTTAGACTGAGAGCAACATGGAGTCACTTTTCCTGCTGTGAAAACAGGGATCACCCTATTGGGTAAATGATAACAAGGAGTCCCCCTTTAGGCTATGTAACAACAGCGAATAACCTCAGTGTTAAAAAATGAGTCATTTGCACAATTAAGTAAAAATTAAAGGTCTGTTTTTGAACTAAGCAGCAATGGATAGTTGGTCATCCTATCACTGATCCATATTGGCTTGTGTATATGTTTTGGTTTGGTTTATTTTAATGAGAAGAATGTTAAAAATCTTACTCTAAGATTAGTATTCGAAAAATAATTAAGAGCCAAAGCGAAGTTAACTTGTTTAAATCGATAATTTGACAGCCACGTGTTTTGTTAAAAAATCCCGTTAAGTATGCCATAACTTCTCTATTCCACATTTTCAATCTAAACTATATTTTATACTTCGCATAAAGTAAACGATCTGGTCAGGAGCGCTAACTAATGTTCAGTAATAGTCTTTCCTGACATGGAATTTTTGGCTTGTTGAAGAGGGACCAGCCAGCGTGTATCTGTCGCCCACACGTCTATTCTTAGCTGAACAGCAGGATTGATTGACACTGTTACAACGTTTTCACAACTAAAACTAGAGAACGTGTTCATCTTTTTTTAACAAACAGGTAGGATGTGAACAGATTTCTTAGAGCAGGAAGCCTGTATAACATGAAATAAGTTATTAATAAAAATACATTCACTTGGGTGTTTTACTGTTGAATTTCGCTAACCTCTAAATGATAATTCTACAAACATTAAAACTTGTTAGGTTACTATCTAATGATATTTATTATTGCGCTTTTTTTTAAAAAATATATTATTGAAAGAAGTTAAACTTTACTGAATACCTTTTTATGCATTTCTCTCAACATGCTATTTTTACCGACATGCAAATATTCTATACAAACTTGATGTCATCTGATAGCTTAGGTTTTACTGTGATACTACACAGATAATATAATAAAATAACAGTCCAACAATAATAGTGATTTAACACTTCTTGTTCGATCGCAGAACAAACAAAAGATTATAACGCATAAGCTGTTTCTTTTTATACCTAGCATAAATACTTTAATTAACGTTCTCGAAGAAAGAGGACGTTCTACAAATAAGTTACGATCTACATTTCAGTTATGTTTGTAATTTGATTCTTTAATGTTTCCTTAGAACTTTTCTGTAAAAATATTTACATCTTTCACAATGAACGACGGTTTTATTAATGTTGAAGTAATTTATTATCTCGAATCACAACAAGAAGCCATACACTCGAAAGAAGCCTAAGTCAGAACCTTATGTTGACACAGAACAAACAAGTATCTCAAGTTAGAGAAAACTACAAATCAAACAATATGAAGGGACCGGGATATTGTAGGAATATCTTGCGTAAATGTTTATTTTTTAGGTAAAAAAGAAAGATTAAACCTCACATTATTTTGTACATTGTAAAATGTCCAGTTGCATATTTTGTGTTATCTAATTGTAAAATGTCCAGTTGCATATTTTGTGTTATCTAATTGTAAAATGTCTAGTTGCATATTTTGTGTTATCTAATTGAACTCCAGTTTGTTTCTCTAGCCGTATTTTCAAAAACAAATAACAACGTTTAAGTATGGTTGTGGGAAGAAAAAAAGATGAGAAAGTAAAAGCTTAATAATGTGGTTGTGTAAAGAAATGAGAAAGTAAGTGTTCGTTTCTTTAGAATTAAGCACAAAGCTCTACAATGGATTATCTGTTTTCTGCCCATCACGGGTATCGAAATCCGGTTTTTAGCGGTGTGAGTCTGCAGACATACCGCTGTGTCACTGAGGGGAGGTAAAAAGGTAAAACCTCAATAACCTGATTATGTGAAAAAAATGAAAAAGTGAATACTTAATAATGTGGTTGTGTGAAAAAATAAGTGTGTGTGCTTTCTTATAACAAATCCACATCGGGACTATCTGCGGAGCCCACCGCCGGGAATCGAACTGCTGATATTAGCTTTATAAATCCATAGACTTACCGCTGTACTAACGGGAGACTGAAAAAAAAAGTGAGTCAAAACTCAGTAACATGATTGTGTGAAAAAACGAGAAAGTAAAAATGTATTCATGTGGTTGAGTGACAAAAATCAGAAAGTTAAAAAAAATCTTCAAATTATTAGATTAGCGTTTGAAAAATGAAAGTTTGACATTTAAATGGCGGATAAACACAAATTATAACTTTTACGCTGCTTATCAAAATAATTGTTATGTCTCTTTAAAGCTTTGTTAGTTTGTTGTTACACACGTAACTGCACAATGGTCTTCACGTTTTTCTCACCAAGGTATCGAAACAGAAAACTTAGCGCTATAAGCTTTCAGACGTACCATCAAGCCACTTTAGGACTAGCTAGCGTCTTAAAAATAACAAAGATATTTAAATAAAGACATCTGTTTATTGTGTCGTAAATAAAACTTATTTTCCTTGTTTGTTGAGCTCGTGTTTCATTTTAAAACTTTTATTCTAAAAATAATGTATAACACGAAGCAACACTTTCAAACTAATCAACTCTGAGTATACAGATTGTTTTAGTATACTTAGAAGATAACTCTGGATTCAGTCTATCATCACAAACACATACCAAAAAAAAAAAAAAGAAAACAAAATACTCCGTACGTTAATACTTAACTGAAAGCCAGTTTCAAAGTTTCAAGAGATTACACATCTTAGTCATTTTACAATGGACTAACCCATTCGCAATTCTAAAGTTAACCTAAGAGTGAGCCACTTCAATGCTTGTTAATCTGTGAAAAACCCATTCTGAGCTCTTCTGTGCACCACCCACTGCTGTTGTTTTATTTTTTACAGAACCCACCCTCACTGTCGCATGTACGTATTTGTCTATATACATATATATATGTACATACAATCCATTTGCGTCAGAACCAAAGAGAGGAAACTTGACTTATTAGCATGATTCATCATATCTGCTCAGTTTTCAAACCGATGACTTTCCGTAAGCTCCATACGTCAGGTGACTCTTGAACTAAACACTACACTCAGTTATATACTGCTTCATGCACTTACTGGGTGTGGTGTTGGGTTCCAATAGAAGTATGCCTTACAAAACCAACCACACATAACTAAATTTGTCTCGAATTATTACACGAAGACGGCATGCAAGCAATATGTATTCAGATGTTCCCTGATAAAGAGAGACACTTCACATGTTTGAAAACTATTAAGTGACTTTGAATGAAAACTCGACACACACCTATGAAATTTAATGTAATACCAATTGGACGATACCCTTTCTTAATATAACAATGCAGCATCTTCCCTGTAAATACTCGAGATAAGAAATTCTGAAAATCTAAAACAAATAAAGACGTTTTGCATATTTCAATATGAACAATGAGGATTGAACAGTGGAAATCTTTATGAATGTAATCGTATAACACTTTTCTCCAGAAAAAAACAATCGTTTTTTCAGGAACGTAACTGAGTCGCATGATATCAACGTACTGTTAATTACTCTGTAAAAATTCTCACAATTCTAATCATTTTAATTGTAAAATGTATCAAAACACGTTATGTCTTTCCCTCAGGAATAAGAAAGAAATATAAACATGCTCGTTTCGCATGGCTTGAAGTCTGCACATAAATAATGTAAAACAGCAACAACATCTAAATATCGGAAACTCCCGTGATACCTGTACATTTTATAATCAAATAGAAAGTCATTTTTTCGACTGGATTTTGCGCCATAATGAATAATCCTTAGCATTATCATTAAATTTCACTTGCATCAGCTTATTTATTTATCTTATGTAATGCTAAATATCAGAATATTCTCTTGCCTTGAGATTTATTTACACTTCAAACATTACAAAATGATGCCTGCATCTCTATTTTATTTCTCGTTGCTAAAAATCTTTCTTCACCACCAATGGTATGATCGATTAACTTAACCTGTGTAGTTTCAAGTGCTCTTCTTGGTTTTACAAGAGAATTGGAACTATTATTATTATTATTTTAACTTTCAAGTGTTTTTATCAAACGTTTACATAAGGAAATTATTATTTATTCTTCAAATATCAAAATAAGTTTACCAGTTTAATTTAAAATACTGTTCATCTGTATTTGTCATGTGTTCACGTCGTTCATCTACTTGTTATTTTTTACCTTTTTTTTTAAACACAAAAGTAAGTGTGGTACAACAACATCTATACTTTACCATCTTTAAATGTTAACTTCTCTTATAAGTTATAATATCTTAAAAGGAAATAAAGGTAATGATGATGTAATAAACTACTGTGCCACATTTGAGAATGAAATGTTGTTTAATAAAAGAGCAGACTCTGATATCATTATTGCTTCATACTTATCGGAAAAGCGCCCCCGAGTGTTGACTAATTCAGTGTCGAACAAGGAACATAAGAAAAACATTAGTCAAAAGCAACATACCAGTGAACGCTTGAAAGACAAAGTATAAATAAATTAATGAAAATATGAATTAAATTGACTGTAATAGAGAATCCACCTAACACAACACAATCTAACGTATACCACCTAACATCACACAATCTAACGTATACCACCTAACACAACACAATCTAACGTATACCACCTAACACAACACAATCTAACGCATACCACATAACACAACACAATCTCTCGTGTACTACCTAACACAACACAATCTAATGTATACCACCTAACACAACTCAATCTAACGTATACCACCTAACACAACACAGGCTAACGTATACTACCTAGCACAACACAATCTAACGTTTTCAAAGCAATAGATATTTAGCTTAAACACTCGCTAATTCATGATTTCCTTTTATACTTTACCAAATTTTCACCTTTAACAACGTTTTTTTTTCTCCGAATTTGTAACACATTACAATGAAGTAACATAATAATATGTAAAATTAAAGGCAGGCGTAGATTTTAAGACTTTATGGTAAAAACTTGAGTTTGTAATACTATGAATGTCTATATTTTGTTTGTTTTTTCTACAATGTTTGTTTATATGAATTGTTGATTAATCTATGAAATGTGGATATTCTTAAACTCACAAAAGGATGTAATATCGCATAATTACATCATTATTGCAAAAGCAAGGAAGACGTAGGCTTGAAGCTGGTGTGACGCCCTCAAGAGTTTACTAATTGAATGTTTCTATTCTGTGTCATTAGAACGGATTGATTATTCATCATCCACCCTGTTAAATTTTGTTGTTGTTTTTCTTTTAAAGTTAATAAATTGTTGGTCACTTTATCCACACGACATCACAAAATCGGGTTCAAATTATTTCACTGCTTCACAGGAAACAAAGATTAAGAAATTTTCTTGACAGTTTCAACATTCTCATTCATTTTTAATTTAGTAAAAAATTATTGATAGAAAATGACGTGTTTTGTGTCGTTGGTATCTATGCAACGGCGAAATATAATTTGATGCTTTCTTAACTTAGAAGTACTGTAATGTTTGAGTGTTTGGAACACATTTTTTAAAATAAGAACTTGCTATTATTTCGAGGAATGCGAGCGTAAAGAAAGCCTGCTATGATAAAAAACAACAACTTTAATTTCATGAAACGTTGCTGTTCTATAAAACATTTTTATTGTATGAGAAGAAACAATTAATCGTAATTCTCCCGTTTTGAATTCGTGAACCTTGCTTATTAAACTAAGTGAATTACCTCACAACAAAGAGGCCAAAATAGCTGGGAAAATTTTATTAAAAATATTAATTAGGAATCAGACACTTTAAGAGCTTCATTAATTTCATCCTGTTTTTGTTTCCTACATTTAGTCGCTGTTGTTAAACAGCACACATTCTTGTACTTCAACTTAAACCTATTATTTTTCATTAAAAACAAGAACAAGAAACACGTTCTAACAATCATTACACAACGTTCAATTTTGATGAACGTCAAATATTTCGGGATGAAACAGAGGAGAAGTTCAATTAAAGTTTTTCTCTCAGGTGTGTGTGTTTATTTAACTCAACTTTATTTAATGTTAAACGTTTCGAATAAATGGTGTATAAATAGTTTATCCATTCACTGAGAAAAGTTGCTTAATGTATTAGTTTAGATATTTGCTTTCTGATAAAAGTATTTCAAATTCCTGGTATCTTATTTTGGGACAAAATAATTTTGTCATTTTGATATATTTTCGGAGAAAAGCGTTTCCATCAGACTTTATGTTCAGATATGACATTTTCTTTAAATGTTTAGTGCGCTGTTTCTTTGTTCCCTGAATATTGCTTAACATATTTATTTCACCTCTAGGTCTTTCATTTACATGCAAAATACAGAACAACAGAAGGTTCGATCATACACTTCTCAAATAGCACACCTGAACTCCTTGGTTATGATTGAGTTGTAAAAAGAAGAGACTGGATACAGTGTGAGAGTGTGTGTGATAATATGTGAAATAGTCTATATATTTACAAACAAAAATAACAAAAGAGAGTGTATTTACAAAGAACGGTATCGTTACTAGATATAATACTGAGAAACATCAGGTGGACACAAGTGGAAATCTGTGAATATTTTTTCTAAACAGAGAAAACATAACATTGTATGTACAAAACAATAATGCTTTCTTGTCAGTTTGCATGCCTACCCTTTTGACTATTGAGCATTCTTATCAAAGAATAGACGGAATTGAACCTTCAACCTTTCCCTGACATGCCATTGGAAGATCACTATCCATTTATAAGTTGCAGAAATTACATGAGCACCGTATATAACAGATATAGTGTGATTGACTTTCTTCATATTTGCTTAGAAGCTCTTATTAATAATTTTCAATTACAAAGCGCTCGTAATTCTCTGTAGAAATGACCCAGTTCAATAGGTAAGTTAATTAGGGCGAAAGAAACTTAACTACTTTCTTAATCAACATTCTACAGTCAAGTTAAACACACTATATATAAAAGTTTGAAAAACATTTATCTAAAATCAGGAACTGAAAAAAAAGCAGTATCTTGCATAACATCCTGTTGCAACGTATTGTATTACTATCTAATTTTTCTATGATTAATTATTTCTATTTAAAAAAATGTGTTCAATCAACAAAATGAAACAGTTTTACTTCCTCTAATTGTACATTCAACACCTAGAACAAGAAAAGTATTTGTTTGTAGTTAGAGAGTTAACAATATTTCATTAGGATGTCATTAGAAGTTAGAAACGTCCCCCAGCAATTCAGCGGTATGTCTGCGGACTTACAACGCTAAAAACCGGTTTCGATACCCGTGGTGGGCAGAGCACAGATAGCACATTGAGAAGCTTTGTGCTTAATTCAAAACAACAACAGGTTAGAAACCAAAGGACAACTATAATTGTTAAAAGTTCATCTTTTTAGAATTATTTACATATGGTTAAAGTTGAGATACTTACTACCTGTTAATTTAACCTTCAAGGTCTTCAACTAGAATTCTGTTTTTTTGTTGTTTTATTATACGCTTATACGCATATTGTCATGTTTACTGCCATAGAACTATAAGGATCTATATCTGTTGCTACAGTTTGAAATTTCGGTCAAACATTTCAAATTTAGCTTTAAATCTAACTCACGGTCAGTAAGATCACAGCAATAACCTAATCACTTTTTTTTACCGGTGTAATCACTTTTTTGTAATTCTGGCTGAATCATCATAAAACCACTGGTGACGTGTACTTTCAGCGGTTGAACCATCGTCAAAACATGGCGACATGTGCTTCTTATGACTGAACCATCACAAAATCACAGGTGATGCGCTTCCAACGGCTGAACCATCACAAAATCACAGATGATGTGCTTCCAACGGCTGAATCATCATAAAACCAACATGTGATGTGCGCTTCCAACGGTTGAACCATGATAAAACCACATGTGACGTGTGCTTCCTTAACTTTTCGCTCTTTTGAATAGGATTATTTGAATTGAGCGCCTCGATCTAATTACTTGAGTAACTAAATTTTTGTTATTATATTTAAAATATTAATGATATATTGTTTTAATATGATTATTAAATAAGTACTCAGTTTTGTACTAGTCGTATGAAGGTGTTATATAGGCTCTATAAAATAACCATGATGAGTATGGTTACATCGGGTTAACTAAATACATACGGGTGTGTTTAATTTTTTTCCCTGTTCTTCCTCAATATTATTATTTTAAGAACGTATTCTTTGTGTTGTTTCATTAGTTCGTATACACGTCCCATTATTATCAGGAAAGAATTCAGCACGCTATATCGATCTATTCAGGTAGTTGTTCTTTGTATGTTAATATCATAACAAGATACGTCTGTAACTTAGCAACCGTTGCAATTGTCATGCACGTGACGTCAACAAAATTCTGCAACATTAATAAATATAGCACCAGTGAAATGTTACACTGACCATAATCATTAGACCGATTACTATTATTCAAGAAAAGTTCTATAATGTTATGATTAATTAGGATAGTAACAAAAAAAAGAGATTGTTATTAAGTTCCAACCATATAAAAAAGTACAGTGAAATGTCTCAACTGGCAGATCGCTCGACTTATAAACAGCTGTGTGATGTTAGTTTTTCTAGTATTATAACGCCAAATCTAGCAAAGTACAACATGTTTTTAAGATGTGATGTCACGCAATTATAAAACTGAATATAATTTCCTACTTCCTTGCTCCAATCCGGTACAGGAAGGGCCTTCTAGGGGGACATTACTTTGTTTTAAATAATTTACTCTAAATGAGACTTAAGACTTTACAACCGGGAATCATCACTCAGATTAAAAAAAAACTCTTATTGTTCTAATTTATTACTTAACTTAACAAATCATAAATATATGTTTCATCGGAACCTGAAAATATGTGCCTTTCGTTTTTGTTTACTAATCTCTTCTTGATGTGAATTGAAGGTTCTAAGGCTCGAAACGTGATTCTACTGAACACACTCCACAGTCTATGATATGAGTGCATTATAAAATTAATAGTCAATTTCATTTTTCATTTCAAAGAATGGTACAAAGCTCTTGACTACTGCTGGTTGCCAATCTGTTCTGTAATCCAATGGTTCTCAAGTGAGTGAAAAGTTTACCCAGGAGTTAAAGGGATCATAATCAGAGTGGATGAGATTGATGGGGTGAGTAGCAAGGTAAATGATTATTATCAATTACAAAACAAATTCAAGAGCAAGAAAAAGTCATTACAAATTATTATTTATTCTAGTTACAGATTGATCAATACATTTATTTTTTATTTTATGTTGTATTCATTTTAGTTGTTATAATAAAGAATTTCAATTTAGTTCTTTTTTGTCTTTTATCGAATTGGGATGCGTGAGCTGTTGTGAAAAAACTCATGAGGGTGAGTGATATCGGAGAAAGGTTGAGAAGCACCATTCTAGTGAATGGCTTGAGAATAGAGGCAACTTTATCTTATGTATGAACTGGTATAGCTATTTGGTTAGGGCGCTCAGCTCGTAATCTGAGGGTCGCGGGTTTCAGTCCGCTTCACACCAAATATACTCACTCTTTCAGCCGTGAGAGTGTTATAATGTGAGAGGTCAATCACACTATTCGTTAGTAAAAGAGTAGCTCAAGAGTTAGTAATGAGTAGCTGCTTTCCTTCTAGTCTTACACTGCTAAATTAAGGGAAGCTAGCGCAGATAACCCTCGTGCATTTTTGCACGAAATTCAAAGAGTAAAACAAACAAACCTTATAGACCCAAATAACATAAATATCAATAGTTAGGAATAGCAGATGTATAGGAGTTTCCTATTTGGCCGTTTAGCCCATGTGTGCATAAAGGATTGTTCAGGTGTTAAACATCTATTCAGTTTGCTCAGTGAAAAATGTTAATTTTCTAATAGCTCTGATAATTGATTGAACGACAATTCGAATACGACTAATAAATATTCTTATCAGTAATAAGACATGAAATGAGGCTCAGGTAGATTTATCGACTTTACTTTAAACAACCATACAGACTGAAGTTATCGATACATATACAAAGCACGTGCTCCATTCTATATCACATACCAACACGACAAGATCTATATATAGTTATTTATGTGATCAAAACGCATGCGCACATTGGATATTTTTGAAGCTTAGTCATAGACCTATTTACAGTTCCCTTGATGAGCGAAATGCAAAACAATTGGTATATGATAACAAATTGGAAAATATTTCAGAAGCTACGCTGAAAGTATGCTGTAAACAGACCTCTTACCTGCTTCAGTAAACAAGAGGCTCAACATAGAAATAGACTAGTTCTGCAATTTGTTTGTTTGTTTTTGAACCCAAGCCGCATAACTGACTGTGCCAATCTCGGGATCAAGCCTCGAATTTTATCTTATAAACCTTTAAGATTATTGCTGAGCCATCAAAGCACAAGTTCTTTTAATTTTATGAAAGTTACAATAATATACTTGAAAGTTTCTCTGGAATGAAAATTGTCCTATTAATTTTCAGGCGTCATATTCGTCCAAGTATTCGTTTCATTGGACGTGGTAAAATTCTGAAAAATAATTTTGAGATAAAAAATACTTAAAAGAAATACTCTACAAAGTACAGCTAACCTTAAAATGAAGGTTCTATCTGAAGCTGGTGAAAATAAACATTAAAATATAAATGAGGTAGCTCAGTTAAAAATACCTATATAAAAGAGGACTACTTGTAGTGTGTCCGTAAAGACATGATACATACTTTGACAATCAATCAGTTTATTGATGTAACACCTGAACAGTAAAACATTCACTTATATATAAAACATTCTATCAAAATGATATTTGTTGCACTTTCAAACAATAAACAGTGGACTTATTAAAGTGAGATTTACTTGGGCAAAATCGTGATATAATAAACACAATCGTTATAAAAAAAAACAACGTTTAAATCTTTATCATCGAGAGACTTTGTTATTTGCCAATACAACGTCAGCTAATTCGACCGCAAACTAAACTTGAAGGAGTTTACTGAATAAGTTTTAGTTAAAAAAATTCACAAGTGGTGTATATTTCATTAAGATATGTGACTTCAAAATGTATTTTATAGGGAGAAAAAATGAATTTATGAAAGTTTATTTAGGTCGATATTTTTGCATTGCTGCACTACTAGAATAAGATAACAGTTTTATAACAATAGCATAAAAATCAATTATTTCATATACATAACACAAAATAAAAATTGGACGATGAAAAAAGCAAAAAATGAAAGGAATAACATTTTGATAACTTTTAATATTGAGCACAGATAATTCATTCGGTAGCTCTAATCTAAACTTTAAATGAAGCTTTTATTATTATGCGGCGGATTCGAATCCCGGTCGCAGCAAACATACTCTCCCTTTCAGCCGAGGAGGCGTTGTAAAGTGACGTTCAATCCAACTATTCGTTGGTAAAAGCGTATCCGAGGAGTTGGCTGTGGGTGGTGATGACTAGCTGCCTTCCTTCTAGTCTTACACTGCTAAATTAGGGACGGCTAACGCAGGTAGCTCTCGTGTGGTTTTGCGCGAAATTGAAAACAAACAAACAAACAAAATAACTAAAAGTATTTTCTGATAACTATTGGACTACTTTTGGTTGACCGAAACTCATACATAGCCTCAAAGTGCGGAGCTCGTTTTTGCGGGATCTAGAAACAATAACGAATCCTATGATTCACCTGTTAACCAATTGGCCACTCCCATTAATCAGGTCAGCCAAGCCGGTGGTAAAGAATATTATTCAAATGAGGTTTTAGGTGTGGGAAAATATTATCTAAAATATTTTGTGAGGTATTCATGCTCATATAGTGTGTGATTATGATAATAAACATAGTCTCAAATATTCTTATCTGTCATTGTGTATAATCAGTCGCCTAGTATGAAAAAATATGTATTACGTTATAAGAAATGATTTAAATTATTAAAAATTGGCATTATATATATATTATTATTAATATACAAGTTACTGAGAGTCCGAATTGGTAACTATAAAAAAATGTTGATTACGTTTTTCTGAAACTGAAAGTACATTTCAATGACTATTATTGTGACAGGTAGATTACATAGATCACAAATAACTAAAGAAAATTCTAGTTACCACTATCATAAAATCACATGGATCACGTGGACTCGAAACTTGGTAGAATGCTACTCGTTAATTACATGCCATCCCATTGTTTTTCATGTTTATCTGTTTCCTCAAAATAATCTACATAACAACACAATACTTGAATTAATGTTTATTTTGGAACTAACCATCAAACACAATTCATAAGTCTTAGAAATACAAACGTGAAACTGAGCAGTACTGTAGAAAACTTATGAATTGTGTTTGATAGAAAATTTATTTTAAATAAGTAAAACTTGATGGTTAATTCCAAAATAAACATCAATTCAAGTATTATGTATTAAGTTCTTCTAATAGTTCTCAGGTTGATTTCAACAGTTTGCTTGGTTGGTGCTTTCTTTCATTAAAAAAATTAGGTTCAATGTAATACAATTACATTTTTACACTAGGATTACTCGAGTTATAGAAGTAATCCTTATTTTTAATAATAAGACAGTTAAGTAATACATTTACTAACTCTAAAGCAGTTGGGCCAGGTGTGGTTTGGCGGGTGGCGTGCATCGCTTATAATTTGTTTGTTTCTTAAGCACAAAGCTACACAATAGGCTCTCTGTGCTCTGCCCACCACAAGTGTCGAAACCTGGATTCTAGAGTTGTCAGTCCGCAGACATATCGTTGTGCCACTAGAGGAGGCATCGTCTGAGAATCTGAAGGTTCATGATGCATTGTCGTAAAAACACACTTTGAACATTGATGTGGTGTGTTATAAATGTGATAGTCAAGTACCACTAATTTATAAGAACTATAGGTGAACTAAAAAAAATTGACAGTGGATTCTGTTGAATCGCTGCCTTCACACTAGTGTAATAGTCTAAAATTAAGGATGTTTATATGTAGACAGCATTTCATGTTACTTTGTACGAAAAACTGTTAAGGAAAAAATAATTGAAACAATATCCCCAAATGTTAGCTCAGTTCCTAATATTATCTATGTCTATGAAAGTCACTTTCCATTCGTAAAGCTTACGTGATCAATAATACCTCAATCCCTTTTTGTAACATTCAAATTGTTTCAGTGGTTTGTTTCAAGTGGAAGTTTTCATTCCAAATCCCAGTCGAGTGGGGATTTCTTATAACTTTTTAATTATTAACTCATCATGATTACAGCAAACTATTACAATATTAGGAAAATCATCAATAATACAATAATTTACTTTACGTATTTGAATTATTTGTTAAGTTTATTTTATAAAGTATGCCTATTACACTAATTATGGTGATTTATTATCATGTGAAAGTCTCGCACTTAAATTTAAGTATAGGCAAGATTGTATGTTATTTTCTATTATTATATTTTTTACACATTTACATATCTTACATTTACACAAGATCTTTGATTATGCTGAAAAATACGAATAAAATTATAAATTAAATAAGGCTCAACATACTTTTATATAATAAACAGGAGTGAATATGGGTCAAAAACAAATTAAATATCTTTTCAAACTGATAGATAGCGCCACATTACATTATTATTGATGTTTTCCATGGTCGGTAAGAAAATTTAAAGCAATTTTAAGGAAAAGTTACACCTTCGTGCATTTGTCCTTCACCAAAATTTCACTGGGTTTGTTATAACATTTAATAAATCACAGGTTAAAAATATGGCCATGTAGGAATATTTCTTTGAGAACCAGTTTTTCAGATGAGTTAATCTAGAAGGCTTTATGGAAAAGAAAATTTGAACATAATTTATTATGAAAGACCACTCACAGGAAATGACCAAATAAATATGCACAACAAATGTTGTAGGAATATTTATTCACGAATCAGGTTTTTTCCTTCATGGTTCATTTTATTAAGAAGATTTGAACACGATATACAAATACACATAAGGCAAAGTTCTAATCATGAACCACTTATAGAAGATGACCCTATACACACACACACACAAAGTTGTTTTGGTAAAATACTTGAAAAATAATGAGCATCCATTATACATATATTATTACCATAATAAAATTAATTTATGGAAAACATTTTCACAAGCATATTTGTTCAAATTTAATTTTTAGAAGAAACGCTAAGCAACGTTTACCGTCATATGATGATATTTAGCTACTAATATGTAACAATACATTTAAGGAAGGAACTTCATAAATCATCCTTCAACAAAATACTGTTCATCATGAGACTAGATGGAGAAAATTGGTACTGATAATTTGTATAGGTTGAGATACGTGATAATAATAATGAATCTAGATCGGGAAACAAGGTAATCGTCATGAAATTATGTCAAAAAACATAATAAATATGAAACTAGGTCGTAAAAATAGTATTCATCACGACACTACCATAAGAAATGCTTTACTCCCTCTATAATGCTGAAAAGCGGGTTTCTTTACCTGTTATGGGCACAACACATATAACCCATTGTGTAGCTACGTTACATGTCCAAAAGTATGTGGACACCCGACCATCATACCCATATGTGCTTGTTGAACATCTTATTCTAACACCATGGGCATTAATATGGAGCTGGTTCCCCTTTGCTGTTATGACAGCCTCCACTTTCCTGGGAAGGATTTTCACTAGATTTTGGAACATGGCTGTGGAGATTCGCTCATATTCAGCCACAAGAGCATTAGTGAGGTCAGGCACTGATGTCGGGTGAGAAGGCTTGGTTCGCAGTCGGCATTCCAATTCATTTTAAAGATGTTCGATGTGTTTGAGGTCAGGGCTTTGTGCAAGCCAGTCAAGTTTTCCACACCAACCTCGGTAAACCATGTCTTTATGGACCTCGTTTTGTGAAAGGTGGCATTGTCATGCTGAAACAAAAAAAGAACCTTCCCCAAACTGTTGCCACAAAGTTAAAAACACACAATTTCTCTCTAATGTCATTGTATGCTGTACCATTAAGATTTCCCTTCACTGGAACAAAAAAACCTAGCTCAAACCATTAAAAACAGCCCCAGACCATTATTCCTCCTCCACAAAACTTTACAGTTGGCACTATGCATTCAGACAGGTAGCGTTCTCCTGGCATCTGCCAAACACAGATTGGTCCATCAGACAACCAAATAGTGAAGCGTGGTTCATCACTTCAGAGAACATGTTTCCACTGCTCCAGAGTTCTATGGCGATGTGCTTTACACCTCTCCAGCCGACGCTTGGCAGTGCGCTTGGTAATTTTAGGCTTGTATGCAGTTGCTCGGCCATGAAAACTCATTTCATGAAGCTCCCGACAAACAGTTCTTGTGCTGACGTTTCTTCTAGAGCCAGAGGCAGTTTGGAATTCGGTAGTGAGTGTTGCAACTGTGGACAGACGATATTTACGCACTACGCGCTTCAGCACTTGGGGGTCCCGTTCTGTAAGCTTGTGTAACCTACCGCTTCGTGGCTGAGCTGTTGTTCCTTCTAGACGTTTCCACTTTATTATGACAGCACTTACAGTTGAGCGGGGCAGCTCTACCAGGAGAGAAATTTGACGAACTGACTTGTTGGAAAGTGGCATCCCATGACAGTGTCACGTTTAAAATCACTGAGCTCTTCAGTACGAATCATTCTACTGCCAATGATTGTCTATGGAGATTGTATGGAAGTATGCTTGATTTTATGCACCTGTTAGCAATAGGTGTGGCTGAAATAGCCAAACCCACTAATTGGAAGAGATGTCCATATACTTTTGGCCATGCAGTGTATGTTCTCATAACAAATAAACAAAAACGTCAAGAAACGTGTCACTTATCACGAAATTAAGTAAAGAAACGCGGCACACATTCTAGGACTTGGTTAACAAACATGGTACTCATAAAGAAACTAGGGGAAGAAAAATGATTTTCTATATGAAGATAGATCATGAAATACGGTATTCATTATGGGACTAGTTAACATAGTTCTTTAAGTCGAGAAACTTAAAATAATGCATCATGAGTCTAGATGAAGAAAAAAGGCACTGACCATCAGTATTGGACAAGATGGTATTCATCTTGAAACCGTTCCAAGAAACAAGGTAATCATCCTGAAATTAGGTCAAGAAACATGGTATACTCATCGTAAGACTAGGATAAGAAATATAATGTTTATCAGAAGACTAGGATAATAAACTGTGTGCTTTTTATGAAACTAAAGTAAGAAACAAAGCACTTATCATAAAACTACCTCATGAAACGTACTTTTCATCATTAGACTAGGTTGTGAAACATGGAAGCCACCATGAGAGCTACCATGAAAATAGGCTGAGGAACATGATACTCATTATTACACTTCTTTAAAAAGACAGTGCTCATCATTAAACTAGGTCATGTACCATGTTACTCATTATGAACGAAGGCCGAGAAACTTAGTACTCATAAGACTGGTTATAAACGATGGTACTCAGTTAGTTAGTTCCCGGCTGTGAGCAGAGCGCCTACATGTCCATCCCGTAGTATTGTGCTAAAACAATACCTTTGGGTTGATCCATGTGTATTTATGATGTGCTTTAAGAAAAAAAACACACGAACTTTTACCTGTGGTGTTAGTTTTACACTAATTGTTTGATAACAAAACAAAAGCAAACGAAACGTGAATAAATAAAACTATTCAATCATTATGATGGATGTTCTTTTAAATATATTTTGAAACTAATATCTTATACTTGAAGTTATGTAAAAATAATTGTAATCATCTTTAATGTAACTAAAACAGAGGATACCTAAAAACAAACTGGTTTATATTTTACAAGTTTTTTTTTTGCAAAAATTAAGTATGATGTAGGGACGACAAAGCCAAAAAATACAGAAACAAGGGAAGGATGAATACATTGAAAAATGTGCAAAGATCATTATATAAGTCAGTGGTTCCCAACCAGGGGTGCGAGATAACATTTGTTTCGGCCACCTTCACCTTTATTCTTAAATAAATAATTACTGTGAGGAGTGCGAGAACATATTAATTTTTTTAGGGGTACGGAGCATAAAAAAGGTTGGAAACCACTGATATAAGTAACCAAATATTCCAAGAAAAAAAACGTTTATATACAACTAAATGTTGGATTCCTCTCAATTGCATGGATTCAGGTTTAAATAAAAGCATTTAAACTGAGTAGTGTTATGCAGTCTTATAGTGGCTAATAACAATAAGCTTGCAAGACTGACTAACTGGCTACTCATGCAGTGATTTTTGTATAGTTTTATGTATTCATATCTACCTTATCTTTATGACACTGCCATCCTTACATCACACTGAATTTTTCAAAATATTTTCAGTACTTATTTCCCTCTTTCATTTTGAAATAATTTCATTGTAGCAGGTTGATAAATTAATAATTCGATGGTAATATATATTGTTAATATAGATTTCGTCACTTTCTCTAATTCTGGATTACAATGGAAACCAGTTAAGCTGGAAAGGAGGATCAAGATGGTACAAACACCCAGAAACACTGTACCGAAGATAAGGGTATCTTTTCAGTACCCACGCCTTACAACTTCACTCCAGTTTACTGCATGTGTATACAATCGACTCATACTAGGTTCATGTTTATTAATAGGAAGAACATCATACAGATCCCATGACATCAAGTGTCATACCATGCATACATACACAGCTGCTAGACTGGGCTTCTCCGAAAATTTGAAGAAACGTTGACCTGTACAGAAAGCGTTGTCTTGATAATTAAGAAACAGGTATTTTTACACTCAGGCATCAATAACATGTAACACAGTCAGTCAGTTGCATAAGTGCTCGATCTCTTTGATACCTTGAATATCACTTTATATTATTATTTCTTTTCTTATTTATTTTGACTGAAATAATTCTGGTAGATGTCATGTTTGTGCAAGTAAAATTCACAAGTGATTATTACATAAGAACAATTTGTTCTGCTATTTATGAAAGATAGAAATAATATATTCCTATAAAGTGAGCTCACTGCCAAGTAGTGTTTTCCTTTTTATTATTTACTCACAGAAATATGTGGTAGAAGAACAGAATGATATCACTGTTACACAACCTGTTAAACACTCAATATGGCAATTAAGTGAACAAATAAGGCTATAACTCAACTTTATTTGTTATTTGTAAGCACCATACAGTAATAGATTTAATGCAGCGGGCATTATTTTTCTCGGGACTTCTTACACTCTGAGCACGATAGTGCTTAGTGACATTATTTTGCTGATCGCTAAATATCTATTAGAATGAAAATTTACCTTTTATTTATTTATTATATTTAGATCCATAAAATTTCAATTGTTTGTGCTCAGTTACTGAATACTCCAGTAATATTTTTATGCATCTTATAAGTAAACACCTGACAGCTAATATCGGTTAAAAACCTCAAGACGACGTATATGCAAGAGTTTTGATGAACCATTCAATTAACTACCTTGATTAATATTGTCATGGTCCTGCCATCTAGTGATGTATTAAAAATTTACTGTGACTGAATAAAAGGTGACGTGAGGAAGTGTCAAAGGAAGAAACGAATTTCCCTGATATTTTTACCATGACTTTTCTAAAATATTATTACCGTTTTATACGGAGAAGATTCTGACATGAATAAATAAATGAGAAATTATTTTATTAGAGATATCAGTTTCGTAAGGTATTGGCATTTTGGGTCGAAATATTTGGAAGTCTTGTTTGGGACAAAATCCAAAATCTTATTAGTATGACTTTATATTATCTCACTAGATGCCGCCATCATATTCTGTATAAGATTGGTTTCTCATTGCAAGTATAATCGGTTTTTTTTTTTTAATTTCGCGCAAATCTACACGAGAGCTATCTGTGCTAACCATCCCTAATTTAGCAGTATAAAGCTAGAGAAAAGAAGCTAGTAACCGCCACCCACCGCCAACTTTTGGGCTACTCTTTTACCAACAAATAGTGGGATTGATTGACCATTATAACGTCCCCACGGTTGAAAGGGGAAGCATATTTCATGTGACAGGGATTCGAACCCACGACCCTCAGATTACGAGTCGAGTAACTTAACAACCTGGCCATTAATGTAGTTATCATTGTATTAACGTTTAGTGTAAATGTTTTTCGTAAGTATAAAAAGATTGATCCCAGTCCGTGCAAATATTTTGTAAATTGTTTTATCTGAATAATATTTCATGTTTTTTTCAAGAATAAATTAATAAATAAAACAAAATACCTTATGGCTGGATTCTCCTTTTCTTGTCTCTGGGTTTTAAGTAACAAAGGAAAAGATATAGTTTCTACCTTGGCAGTTTCGCATGAACGATAAAAAACAATAAGAAAAATTATTAAATAAATAAGATAATTGTGTAAGAATGTGAACAAATTCCATAACCGGCCCAGTGATGTATTTCTTTATATAAAATTTTTATATAATTTTCTCTTCAGAGAGTTATGTGAACTTAATATGATAACCTTTCAGCTTAGTTGGATGATTAAAAGACAGAATGATGACATAAAGATTTCAGAAGGAAATTTAACAATAATTATTATTTTGCGCTATGTCATGGTATTAGCTGATTGATGAAAATGTTCACCAATAACAATTTCATTAGTTAAGTTTATTACCTAATGTTTTTTAAAACGTTATAATATTGTTTAATAATTTCTTCAACGTAAATACAAAAGAAGTTAATTCATTATAATAATATATTGAAATTTATTTCAATTTTTTATCTATTTTTCTTGTTCAATTAATTACAATAATATTGGTGATGAATTTCTTCGTTTGTTGTTTTCTAGAACACCTGTGCTTTTAGTTGATCCAATTAGAAGTGATAAATGGATTACAGCTATATTTAAAACAATTGTAAAGTGTTCATCATCATGTAACGGTTACTTGTTAGCTGTAACTTCATCTTATATAATTAAGAACTAAACAGTAATTTACTGCTATGTTTTTATTTGTTTGAAGATAAGCACAAAGTTATACAATGGGTTATCAATGAATTGTACCCAACACGGGTATTGAAACATGGTTTCTGACGTAAAACTAAAAAACCAACATTATTTATAAAATACAATGTGATAACTGCCACGACTTCTATATTGGATAAACAAGTAGAAAAATGGAAATCAGATTCAAAGAACACAAAAAGTCACCTTCACACGTTTTCGAACACTGCAAATCAAATAAACACAACATAACCATAAAAAACACCCAAATACTAAACATAGAAACAAACATAAACAAACGCAAAATTAAAGAAGCCTTACTTATACAACAACTCAAGCCCAAAATAAACCAATATAAAGGAACACCTTTATACCTATGTTAATAAATATAATCAAACATCTAAGAACGCCCTCTACATTCCTACACTCATTTACACAACCTCCTGCAAACATGTTACCTCTTTCTTTCTTTGTGAACCTGACGATGACCGAAGAAGGTCGAAACGTTGTTCGCTCCTCCACATAGAATTTTCTCAATTCATAACAACCGTTTTTACATATATATTTTTTCTCTACAAGTGAATTTTCTCGTCATCAAGGATTAGTGCACTTTTCTGTGTTAGAGTCAAGCACAAATCTTAGTGATTTAGCTCTAAGTCTGAGGGCTTATAACGTTTAAAATAGAGTTTTGATACCCATATTTGGCACAGTACAGATAACTCATTGTACATAACAATAAACAAAGAAAACCTAAGCATATTCGTGAAAATTTGAAACTGGTATAAGTATTTATTAGGAACACAGAATTTGTTTTTTTTTAGTTGCCGTATAACGGCTCATAGAATGGCTCTGAGTTTTTCACGTACAAACGTTTAGCTCATAGCTCGGTCATCTCTTGACCGATTTGAGATTTAATTACAGTTTTGGACTAAGGAGATCACACCCTTTCAACTGATGTGTCTGACCATGCCTAAGATCTCATAACTGGTAGAGATCCTAATGAGTAATAAAATCGATTAGAGTATACGTGCGTCCAATGCTCGAACTTGCTGGCTCACAAAAATATAGTTCATGAAAAAGGGTGGGAGGGAAAGGTATCATAGATTAATTTACTCTAATCATACCTTAAAGAATTTCAAGTACCGCGGCTATTGAGGATTACCTCTTGTTTTCTTAAGCATTTACTTAATAATTTCAAACTGAGACTATGTATTTATCAGCAATACAATAGGAAACTGCTATCATGTATTCATTCTAAGCTCATCAATTTTAGACATATATATAATACTATACGTACTTCTTTAATAACAATGAAGTAAAATAAATATGTGGCAGAAAAATGGATCTCTTCCTTCGTCTCCTACTTCAGATATTATAACTCGTTCAAATGAAAGACAAAACGAATTTCATATTGAGACGAGGGTTTTAGAGATATGCTATAAATATAGGAGTTTGATCGTTAACATGTTTCAGAGTTTCACGGGTATAATATACAAAGAAACTAATTTCACTAAAACAGGTGTTATATATCATTTGAGTATTAAAACTATCAAGTAATAATACTGAGTCAAACATCACAAAACGTAAGTAATTTTTCAACTAACTGATTTTCTTGAAAGAATATCCTATTCAGTGCAACTTTGAGACCCATGCTTACATGATTGTAACATCATATCCCGTTTGCACTTAAAATCTGAATATATATTTGATTATCTTTGCTTTCTGAACAATGTGTGTTTAAAAGTTCATTAAATCTGGCGAATAATAAAAGTGAGGTAATTTATATACTTATATAAAAGACAGGACTCTTTCTTCTTTCTCTGCTGGGACTTCCCTTTAATTGGACCATCAAAAGTAATTACTAAAACTGTGGACAGAGGTAACAAATATTCAAACCAAATTTAATTTAGTTCACGGCAAATTGAAGACCATTTTATGAACTCTTATGTCAGTACTATAGCTATGTCATTACCATTTGCTGCACTCTGCTACCAGGAGTATGATTATGTCACAGTCTTTCTGTGAAGGGCTATTTGCAAGACTGTGAATTAAACAATATGAAGTCAGTATTCTCCATGAACGTGGTAAAACTGAACGAGAAAAATTAATAAGGGGAACTTCAAAGTTACAACTTGATGTCACGCCCACATCCACAAAGTGACCTGGTTATGACTATCATAAAGAAACGTTCTGACTTGATAATGTCGTTGAAAATAAAATTAGGCATATTTCCTGGTCCTATTATCAAGTTAATAGGACTTTAAGTAGCCAAAGTATAACGAGGCACAGGTTCACAAACTTCTAGCTAGATGTTTGATTCAGTTGAAGGTTTTGTAAGAAATATTCAGTCTTCGAAGCAAATCAAGATTTTTTTCTTTGCTTTACTTACAAGTATTTTTAGAAGTCAAAGTCCACACATTGGTATTCTCAGTGTCTGGCATTAATACATGGCTACAGCCATCAATACGGTCATATTAACGAAGGAAAAAGTCTTTCCAGATGAAAGAACTATACATGGAACATAGTCTATATAAATTGTTGTGAAACTCAGTATAACTTGTACCTCATTTTAAGAGTGTATATTACAACTATATACAGTGAAATCCAAATCATTTACAATAATTCCCATAAACAATAGAATTAAAACAAAATATTAACAGTTGGAAAGAAAAAATACTGAGAACAATCTGTCGCGTTGTACTATTTAGCAAATTGGAGCGTATCAACACAGGTGTATTTTCTTCTATTTATAACTGCTTCAAAAGTATATTGCAAAAACAAACGCTGGCATTTCACTTAAACATATGGTGAACGGTGAAATGAAGTTTCATTCGACTGTTTATGGATTGCACAAGTGCCATATGTTGATATTTTCTACAATGAATAGGTACATGCACATGGTATATGTACAATTACATTACTCATGGTTAATGTTATATATTTACACGTAGGACACCAGTGAACTTTAAGTATCCAGGTTGATCGATAGCGTTATCATTTGAAACTTAGCTTTATGACACCAAAAGGTAAATATTTACTGTAAAGTTATCGAAACATTTATTTCGTTTAAAGAGTTACGGACAGATCCCACTATTCGATCAGTTGTTGTCTTAACCACTCAGTGTAATTTGTATGTAGTTTGATATGTTATATAATGAATATAGTTTAATCTTTCGTGTTTCTTGAAATCTTGACAAGAAATGTACGTGAGTTGTTGCTTAATGTTTCATGCATTTCTGGTGAACTTGAGTTCCAATGTCATAAGCAGTTCCTAATAGCCCTGAAGTTGTTTATGTAATAGTAATAACTTGAGAGTGAGCAGCTCTAGAGGTCTATAACTGTGTTTAAATATAACAATACGAGGATGCTTCTTTTTGGCCCGGCATGGCCAAGCGTGTTAAGGCGTGCGACTCATAATCTGAGGGTCGCGGGTTCGCATCCCGGTCGCACCAAACATGCTCGCCCTTTCAGCCGCGTTATAACGTGACGGTCAATTCAACTATTCGTTGGTAAAAGAGTAGCCCAAGAGTTGGCGGTGGATGGTGATGACTAGCTGCCTTCCCTCTAGTCTTACACTGCTAAATTAGGGACGGCTAGCGCAGATAGCCCTCATGTAGCTTTGTCCGAAATTCAAAAACAAACAAACTTTCTTCTTCTTACTGTAACGCGTGGATGTTACTCTGTATGTATGCTACCAAAACCTCTTCCTCATCTATTGAATGGCACCACAAACAAAAATCCATAAATGAATTCACACCTTGGTTATTCAAGATTTAGAAAACTAACTGTAGGATGAGTAACAATTATTTCTTTATTATAGAATAAAATTTTAACTAAAGGTATTCTCCTCACAAAAAAATCATGACTTTCATCAGGACCACACGTGAAGAGTTAATTATATCTTTATTGGTGTAATATTTAACTTAGCACTGAGATACTAGAGCTCTTTAAAAAAAGTTAATTTTGATAAACGGTACTGATTTTAATATATAAAATCATTAAAGTTTATATCAGTTAAATTTATGAAAATTTTAAGCCCTGTACATTGATTCATTTTCATTCAACGAGTAACACACGTCTTAAAAGCACAATCTGAACATATTTCCCTTGGGGTACCTTTCGGAGAAAAAAAAGTCCTGTTTTAGGATACATTCACTTTTTTAATTTTTTTAATGAGGTATGAATACTACGATTAGTATTTACTAGCACAAGCAGCCAGACAGGCTTGTTTTAATAGCAATGTTCAATTTATTTCGAAACTTTTCCATAAGCTACTTCTCTCTACATGCAGCATATTTGAGGATAACAACCCGAACTTAGTAGATTAAACTAGCTTTAAGGTTATGTAATAAAATATGGTTACCATGGGAAAATATTTCGTGCCAGATTATGGATCTGCGTGTCCCATGTTTGCATCTTGTTACTGCCAAAACATAGAAAAAAAATCAAGTTTTTTCCTTTGGAGTCGTAAGTGCGCTTTAAGAATCATGGAGAAATCTCTCTATTCGATCAGATAAAAGTACTTCATGAGCGAACTAAATGTCTTCTCTGTTATCTATTAGTACAAAAATTAGGGATGGCTAGCACTGATACACCTTGAGTAGAATTGCAGGAATACAAGAAAATACAAACATGTCTCACGCCCTAACCACTACGTGCAGCGAGTTTTTTTTCTTAATTTCGTGGAAACTATATAAGGGCTATCTCCGCTAGCCGTCACTAATTTAGCAATGTAAGACTAGAGGAAAGGTAGCACGTCATCATCACCCACCGCAAACTCTTGGGCTACTCTTTTACCAATGAAAAGTGGGATTGACCGAAACATTATAAAGCCTACACGGTTAAAAAGGCGAGCAAGTTTAGTGTGAAGGGAGTTCGAACCCGCGACCATCAGATGAGGAGTCGAGGGCCCTAACCAACTTGGCTATGCAGGGCCATATGAAGTGAATGTCCTATGTGCTGAAAATAAACGTGGGAAAACATTATTACATTTTTTTATGACAGTTTTGGAGAAACTCAGCATAAAAAAGGAATACAAGAAGATAATAAAATTGCAGATATAGTATTAACATGTACAAATTAACGACTACAAGTGATTCGCGAAGCAATCGTGAACAATCTGTATTCATAGAATAAATAATTAAAATATATGTCGCCGCCTTAATTTTCAACTGCTCTCTAGAGAGAAAGTAGACAGACAGCTACACCCTGTCATCCCCCATCTATGCTAGAAAACTGATTGTCACTACTATAACGAACCTACAGTGCGAAGAACGTTTCGTATCATCGCACGACTTCGAACTTTGTGTTTATTTTAAAGCAAAGACACATTGAACAATCTGCTGTGTCCACCGAGAAGAATTAAACGCGGATTTTAGGGTTGCAAGCCTGTTGACATGAACTTGGCATCACGAGAGTTGAAATCCTAAGTTCTGCCACATTGACAAATCACGAAAGTATGGAGCACAAACTAAAAATGCTAAGAACTAATCACGAAAATAAATAATTTACATTGGAAGACGAAACATTGGTAAGAACTACTTTTGATGAAAATCGTATTTTAAAAATGAAAAGAGTGATAAAGAATGATATTATTTACTTACAGAAAGGGTGCTGAATATACACCAGTAAGACGAATGAGATGTTAAACATTATTAGTATTATGACTGTATTCACCCAGGAAATTGAAGAAATAAAGTTAAATAATCAACTGGAAATAGAAAATATGGAAATCAATAAAGCAAGAAGGAAATGAGCTAATCCTGTATTTTAGGAATCGAAATCTTGAAATCACGCAGAAGATTTATCACATAATATAATTAAGCGATTTTGATATTCAGATGCGCAAGTGGTGTAATAACTATAGTTGATATAATGTTGCAGTGACATGCCAAGTATCGAACTACGTTTTGACATTCTTTAGCATTCGTAGGCAGTGCGTTTCTAATATATTTGATGTTTACATGGAATTATTAAGAATTTATGAATTTAAGTCATATATAGATGAATCAAATAGACAATTTAGCCAAACATATTTATGTTTAAATTGTATAATTGTTAGAGTCGTAAAAAAACATAACATCAAAGTGGTATTTATAAGAATGTAAGTGATAGATATCCATATATTATTAATAATTTAAATATTTTTATGGATGCTTGAAAAGGAATAATAGATATTTCATTGTATAAGAAATAGGTATAATTTTATAAATTATAAACCCAATACTTTAATCTAAAGGGCCGCCATAGAAAGGTGGTTAGGATGCGCGAGTTCGCGTCGCGTCAAACGTGCTTTCCTTTTCAAGCGTCAGAAGGAGGGAGAGTTATAGTATGACAATGGTAAAAAGTAGCCTAAGATTTGTCTTTAAATGGTCATAAGTAGCTGCGTTCCTTCTAGTCTTACACTCTTAAATTAGTGACATATAGGTCTTGTGTATCCTTGCGCAAAATAAAACAAAATATTTTCCCCAAATTCTACAAAAAATTGTTGAAAAAGATCTTGCGTACCAAAATATTTTTTTAACCATCAATATGAATTTGGAAAATAATTAACTACTAAAGATGTTCTAGTAAAACTAACAGATAAAATTTATAATTTATTATATAATAAATTATTACCTCGGTATTTCTTGTCGATATACAAAAAAACTTTTGATATATTATCTCACAGTATACGTTTATATATATATATTGGAAATTGTTTTGTTTGTTTGTTTTTGGAATTTCGCACAAAGCTACTCGAGGGCTATCTGTGCTAGCCGTCCCTAATTTAGCGGTGTAAGACTAGAGGGAAGGCAGCTAGTCATCACCACCCACCGCCAACTCTTGGGCTACTCTTTTACCAACGAATAGTGGGATTGACCGTCACATTATACGCCCCCACGGTTGGGAGGGCGAGCATGTTTAGCGCGACGCGGGCGCGAACCCGCGACCCTCGGATTACGAGTCTCACGCCTTACGCGCTTGATATTGGAAATAGTGGTAAAAAGAAATGTTGTTTGTTTGTTGTAAAACATAATGTTACACAATGAGTTACCTGTGTTCTGCCCACTAGGAATCTAAACCTGATTTTAAGTGCTGACTTACCACTGGCTCAACATTGGCACAGCCGAAAATCTGAAAGCTCTATAAAAATGGGAGGTTTAGAAATAAACTGATTTCAAAAGTTTTTTTAAATAAAACACAAATCGGCAGAATTAAAAATATGATAAGAAATAAAACACGATAAAGTATGGTTTTCCACAATTCTCTGTTTTAAAAATTATTTCATTCATAATTTGCGCTAATAATTCGTATATTCAAAAATTAGAATGAGATATTATTAAGCTTGCTAATGATGCGGTGGCGAAATTTAATTTTAATAGCACTGAATAAATATAACGTATTACCAATTATAGTTTAATAATATAGGAATATGCTTTTGTGAGAAAATAATTTATAAATGTCAGTAAACAAAATATATTTAATGTAAACCAAAAATAAGAAGTTTTCAAATAACTATAAACTCAACTGGAGATGTTTAAATGATTATGGTTAAAAAACTATACATTCTGAATCTTTACAGATAAGAAAATAATGAAATAAGGGTTAAGAAGTTGAAGTATGAGGAATATGATAAATTTGTGGTAAAAACCTTACAAATAATTCTGTGTGAGGTTGCCTTTGTTAAGAACGATCCTCGAGATTAAACAAGCTCAAATACTTTATTTTTAATAGATTCAGTATTAGAATATAGAATATTAAACAGGTAAAAACTTATTCAACTTTCTCAGTGGCACAGCTATATGCCTGCGAACTTACAATGCGAGAAACTTTGGTTTTGATACCTGTGGTGGACAGAGCACAGTTAGCCCTTTGCGTAGATTTGTACTTAACTGTAAACAAACAGACAAAAAGACCTTATTCAACAATATGAAAACCAAATGTAAATTTAGAAACAAAACCCGGATGTTTAGTGTATTAAGTTTATAGATTTATTGTTGAATTTATGGGGCAGACGTGTTACCATTTATACATTTGTTTCCATATGAAATATAATAATTTCGCAGCGATTCAGCATAATGTTTATAATAATACAAAAGAAGAAATGTAACATAGAATAACGTTAGATAAGTATAAATATTAAATACATGTGTTTATTATTTGGAACAGAAGGTTTTTAATTCTAGTTGTATTTCGAAACTTTCTGAAGACATAGGAATTTCAAATAATTAAATTATTTCAGGACAGAAATTAAATAATTTTTGTTAAAGCATTATCTTTATATTTTACATTTTTGTTATTGTATTTTATATTTTGCATGGTAATTTTTTATTTCGTTGTGATATTTTTACTATTATAAATTGACAGATTTTTATTGTGTAAGTATTTGTTTATTTTATTATAACACACAGAGAATATATTTATTTCTATTACAAACTGAATACGTATTATAATACGTATTATATAGACACATAATTTAGCTCTTGAATCTTTATCTATTTATATGTTATCTATCTTTATAGTTAAATCCCACAAAAACCAGTCAAGGTTAACGTTTGAATGAAGCAGTTCAGTAGTCAGGCTTTGAGTTCTGAATGCGCAAAGTGTGAAATGTGTCTATAGGTTTTATTTATACAGATAATGTTCCCCTAACGTTATTAATTTTGCTGTTGAGTAAAAAAAAAAAGAAAAGAGAAAGACGTTTCTGTTTCTACGATAAGGCCTTACTGAAGGTTCCAGAATGTCATCTTATTTTCATTTAACAGGCCGTTACACTCTATTAAACTTTTCAAACCTATTGGGTTTAATAATCACGATAGGTCGAATAATTAAAAAAAAAATGTATAAGAGTTCAATATAAATTTTATGAAAAAAACCAGAAATGATTGAAAAACAAAGTGAAAAGTAATATTTGTTAAAAATAAAAACAACCAAACGAATGCATATAACGTGCTTTATTCTGATGACATACTTCGCATACACGCAATAATGGCTTTTAGTTTCTGTTGAGTTGGACTTCAGTGATGACAGTTTTACTTCTTGTGTTGATATTCAGTGATGTCGAGAAACCCACTTGTTGAACCTTTATATGACCGAAGAAGGTCGAAACGTTGTTCGCTCTTCTATGTAAAATATTTTCTCAACCCAAACGAGCCGTTTTTGCATATAAATTTGTGTTGATATTGACGCTTGCGGTTGAGCTGTGAGCAGGTTAAAATCTATATACATATGATTCTTCTGATGGAACTGGTTCTGGAGCTGTTTGGTACTTTTTTGTGAAGGTTAATTCATTTTAAATATATTGGATCACAATAAAAAACATTGGGTACATCAAGTTTAAATTTTATATCACATTTAAATTACTTTTCACAAACAATTTAACCCACTCACGAATACATTGATTCAATCCAATATAAAATATCTTCAACTAAGATCACAGAAATTATGAAGTAAAAGTGTTTTCCTCAAACGTAGCGTGAACTCACTTCTTGTTCTTACATTTCAAACAAACAATCCACAATATATCATACATTTCAGGATCGAGCTGCTATATATTCTTCTATCACAAGTGATAAAAGTATCAGGTGAGTATCTTCCAATAATGCTTCAATAGTCAGTAACCACCCCTTATTTTACATCGCAATGCTACGGCATTACTATCAACCACTTTATTTTTATAATTTTGTTGCTTGACATTTGTTTCTAGTATAATTGATTTATTTGTGTCACATAATATTCCTGAACGATTGTATGTCATCTCCACATAATGTGTACCACAACACAGACATGCTCGTCAAAACCTTGATATATTTATACAGTACCCATACTACTACATTCTTCATAAAGGGAATATTGCACTATTTAATCAAACAAATATAAAAAATTGTATTTGTTTTCTTACTAATAACAATAAAAATTCAAACCTGAAATTCAGTCATGAATATATTTTTTTTAATTTTATAAATACAATTTTGTAAATAGCGTTTTTTTTTTATTTGAGGTTGATTTTAGTGTGTTCTGAAAGTGTTTATTAATTTGATGAATCCTTGCTGATGATCATATAGCACTTGTAACACCCTATACAATGAAAAGTTAATTTAGATTTGAACAAAAATAGGGTTAATTTCTAAAATGAATTTTTAATACAGCTGCAGTTTAATTAGGAACCAGTTTCTGCATAAATACAAAACCACCAAATTCTGATAATAAGGAAGATATCTACTTTGAACCTGACTCGCCCTTTTAGAAAAAAATGAACCAAATACAGAAGAACCGACAACTTGCAATTTATTGAATTGCTTTTGGACGATTACTGTTTCTTTTGTTCAGCTTTCTTGGTTTGATGTAATGACAGCTTTGAGAAAACGTAATACACTATGTTAATATGTAATAGAAACTTACGTTGTGTCCTCTTTTACGTGCCCCCTGCTTGTACAGCGGTATTTTTCCGGATTTACAACGCTAAAATCAGGGGTTTGATTCCCCTCGGTGGGCTCAGCAGATAGCCTCACGTGGCTCTAAAAAAAAAAACTCCTCTTTACACACTGGGCTCAGCAGATAGCCTCACGTGGCTCTAAAAAACACACACTCCTCTTTTACGGCTTAAGCCAGTTTGGCTTCCCGTTCAACAGAATCCTCTAGACGTCTGAATAAAGTGATGAAAGCCAAGCTTAGAAATATGTTGATAACAGAAAAGAAAGATATTCTTGAACAACTACTACAGTCTAAGATGTTGGGCTTGTTTAAAGCTTGATTGAATATTTCTTTATCATTTAATGTTCATTTCAATTTTATGTTGTAGTGTCATACAAAAAGAAGTGTTTTGGTGAAAAGCTGATATAGGTTTATTTAACTCATTTAGCCTTGACTGTATCAAATTTCGTTTGGCCAAGAACGCTGTTTTGGGGCCGTGTTTAGAATAAAGCAACTTGAATGGATGTAAAGATTTATTCCTATAAAGAGTAAACAAGAAGGGATTCTCGGTAGTCTTGGGACTTGAAATTCTTTTAGGCAGAATTAAAATAAATTTATCTATGAGCCTATTTTCTTTCTTCTAATTAGCTATATTTTTGTGCACTAAAAATGCCAAGCATGGAGCGCGCGTATACCATATTCGATTTTATTATTCAATAAAATCTCATATTGAAATTCTTTTAGACAAGACTAGAGTAAATTAATTTATGAGACCTTGGAGTTGGTTAAATATATCAATCGAAAGGGTTTGATCTCCTCAGCCCAAAACTCTCATTAGATTTCAAATCGGTCAGGAGATGACGGAGATATGAACTAAAAGTTTATACTTAAAAAAAACAAATAACAAACAAACAAAAATCTGAGAGCCGTTCTATGAGCTAATCAGCCGCTGCTAAAAACTGCTACTACTTATCGAAAAGTCAGTTTTAATTAAAGACAAATTTAATTAAAAGATAAAGATTTTGTTGTTTATATATATATAGTTATCTGTAGTACATACTGAAGAAATCTACATAACAAGAAATTATTGTCAGCAGAACTAAAGAAAACTAAAATTTTAGATTAAGATTAATATTTACTTAAATATATGTATATAAACACGTGCTAAACATAATGTTCTCAATTACAATGTGTCCAGATAACCGTCAAAACCAAGAGCTGAGCCACCAAGATAGTGTAACATTGTTAAATTCATTCACTATACTTAACGTAAAGGAAACATGAAATTAAACGAAATAGCAAAGTTTTTACTTCACTCTTTATTTATTTGTTTTTGAATTTCGTGCAAAACTACTCGATGGCTAACTTCGCTAGCCATCTCTAATGTAGCAGTGTAAGACTAGAGGGAAGGCAGCTATTCATCACCATCCAGTGCCAACTCTTGGGCTACTCTTTTACCAACGAATAGTGGGATTGAACGAAGTGGGATTGATGGCTAACTTCGCTAGCCATCTCTAATGTAGCAGTGTAAGACTAGAGGGAAGGCAGCTATTCATCACCATCCACTGCCAACTCTTGGGCTACTCTTTTACCAACGAATAGTGGGATTGAACGTCACATTTTAACGCCCCCACGGCTGAAAGGACGAGCATGTTTGTTGTAACGGGGATTTCGGGTTACGAGTCAAGTGCTTTAACCACCTGGCCATGCCAGGCCTACTTCACTCATAACGACTTCATTCATATTACATGTCACATACTTACTGAGAACGCTTGCTGCATATTGGTAAGTTCTAAAAAATTGTGCGTGCTCTTTCCTTCTAGGGCTTGTGGTTCCAGCAAACTTGTGATTATGGATCACCTTAAAGAGGACATTTCTGAGAGCCAATTGTTCTCTCGTAGAACATCTGTTCTTGTTGGAAAAGCCTTTTCCTTAACTGTTACATCCTTCTATTTCTGAAAAACGTTTTTTTTCTTATTTGAAAATGCTTATAGTTAAAGCTCACAAGCGCTTAAAAGTGTAGAGTAAAATGTACTCGTCAAGAAAGAAAAAACTCTGGAATAACGACTATTGTTGTCACAATACAATTGTTTTTTCTGTATATTTTAATCTGTGATGTTCTCAAGTACACTGATAATTCAAGAGTAAGTTTTATTGGTTGGAAAACTTAGGTAAAACTACTGTGGAATTAAAATGAATGCTACGACTTTAAATTTGAAACAAGTAAAAGACTGAATACAATGTGATGAGTTCTGTGAAAGGTAATCTTTGTTCAAACTCTAAATTCCAATCAAAGTGATAAACATACTATATGAAGCACTGCGCTTACACTGGACATTGTTTCAGACTCGTGAAATTTATAACTTAGTTAATTCAGATCCATGGAGTACAGCACTAATTACAAAACTCTACAGTGCCATCCTTCTCGCTGTGCACGCGCTACTCGTACACTACTGATCATTCCAAAAACAAGTAAGGTTGGGACCTCCTCGATTTATCATCTGACTTGCCAACGGAAAAGATTGCTGCCTACCTCCACGTGGTGTATACTGCTTTACAGTAACTATTTTCACGACAAAACGCAAGCAACACAAAAGAAGGTTCCGTAACAATAAGTAACTAGGTCAAAACATAACGTCGCCACATCTCATATACGGTCATTATTCTACAGTTAAAACTGGACATACGGCTATAAGCGTGAAACGTACACCTGCCTATACTAAATAATATTAAAATAATAAATATGTTTTCAATAGCATAGTAATGTCTTATTCTGGTATAGACATTTCAATCTTTCTGTGAATCCACGGTAATCCACTGCAGTCTTACTGTTGAATAAGAACTCAATTTTTTCGGCACAAGACTTAAATTCTGTTTCATTTCTACAACTGCCATTGGTATTCCTTCTGTATCCGTATACCTAGTATTATCTTAGATGAAACCTGACATTGACTACTACCTGAAAAATATCAGGGTACCAGAACATCAGAAAAACTGTCTAGTTTTTAAACAATTACTTACGTAACTGCTACATTGTTGTTGATTGTTAATAAGCACAAAGCAATACAAAGGACTACCTGCGCTCTGCTCACTACGGGTATCGAAATACGGTTTCTACGGTAGACTCCGCAGACATACTGCTGTGTCACTGTGAGGGGACAACTGTTATGCTTTTGTTATTCACTCGCACATAATAACAAATCAGATTCTAACTGAATTTTAAACAACGATATCGGTTTAATCCATAATAAAATGGTATGTCAGTGGCCCTGTGTGTCTGTCTATGTGTGTGTGAGAGTGACTACCATAACTCCAACAGAAGACAAGTTAGAAACCAAACATTTTGCACTTATACTAAATGGACCCTGAGGGTTTGCACCTGAGCATTATTATTTAATTATGTGTGTGAGCACATGGGCGTGAGCATCTGTTTATGCAAAAAAATACATAGAAAAGAAATATGAAAATGCATGTGCACATGCGCATCTTTTTAATGAGACAAGCCAGTGAAAAAATTCCATAAAAAAGAGTGATTCCTAACATAACAAATAGAATTACAAACAGCCAGACAGACACACATGTATATATGCCTATATAGGTGTGACCGCTATAGCTCCTAAAGGAGAAAACCCGGATACCTGAAATTTTGCACCCATACTAAGTGAACCCTAAGGGTGCGCACATGGTATTATTACTTCCCTTATCCATGTTAGTGCGTGCATGTACATCGTTTTGAGGAAGTAACCTTCTAATATTTCAATTGAAAGACTCTATTAATTAAAGTAGTTGTTTTTAAAATTGTTTTTATTATTTAAAGTTAAATTCGGAGGGCAAGTCATCGGGAGGGTTATCTTTATAAACAGGCAACATCCAGTAAAAAGGCAGCAAAAGTATGTAAGTTATACGTTTACACTGAGATGGGTTCAAAATACACACACTGACATCTAGAATAAGTCAACATAATATCCCAAGGAAAGGCAGGTATACTTTACCAATCATTCAATTAAAGTCTCCTTGGCGTTGGCAACTTTTTATACGTTTGCAGTCATGAAAATGTTATGAAAGTGACAGTCAAATTTCATCACACGGCTGAAGTGAGAAAAGACTTGTTGATAAGTGCATTTAACTAGCTGCCTCCATTCTAGTCTGTCTCTTCAAAATATAAAACAGCTTGTGCAAATAGTTCAAATGTTACTATGAGCGAATATCCGAAACAAAGAAATATCATGGTTTACAGAATAAATTTGCATTACTATCTAAGTTAGTACAGCTCGTAGTTTATTTAGTGTCTCCGTCAAAAAAGATCGTGATTTACTTACTGCTTATGTCAGAATACCTCAAGGTTTATTGAGATATTATGACTTGGTTTATTTGTAGGGCATGTGGCGATAGATACTGTGACATAGTCTTACATTACTGTTTATTAGGTGTTATGATGCAGAATGTGATCCACAGAGTTACTGCATTAACAATTCATTATAGATATATATAATGAATTAATTATTCATTCATATGACAGTAATAGTAATTTATTATGTAAGGCCACCATTTAAGTAATGTCCGATTTTAGGTGTAGAAAAAGAGAAGGGGTTTCAAACGCTTTTAATGTTATTTAATCAATAATGTATGTTTCATTATTATTAATTACTTCCTGCCAATGATTCACAAGATTCTGAATGCCACTTCTATAAAAATTATTTGGGTTTGGAGGAAAAGAATGTGGAGAGGGTAGTTTTGACATCTTCATGTGTTCCAAGGTCTTTTCCACCAAGAAAGTTCTGCAAATTTTGGAATAGATGATAATCAGATGGGGCAAGGTCTGGAGAATAAAGAAGATGTGGAAGTTTTTCCCAGTCTAGCTCTTCAATCTTTGCAAATGTGATCCTTGCTGTATAGGGCCGAGCATTATCCTGATGTAACACAACACCTTTACAATTGATCAAAGCAGGCCTCTTTTCTTTTAGTGCAACATTCAAGCGCTCTAACTGTTGACAATAGAAGTCTGATGTAATTGTTACATCGAGTGACAGCTATTCAAAGTGGATCACACCAACAATATCCCACCAAACGCTTAATAAGACTTTTCTAGGGTGGTTGTCCATTTTGGGCTGTGCTTTAACCAGTTTACGTTGTCTGCGGCACTTAACAATTTTATAAAATACCCATTTGTATCTCCAGTCACTAACGTGTCTAAAAAAGGTAAGTTACATTCAAGAGAATGCAGAGAAGTGCAAATATCTACTCTTGCTCTAAGGTTGGGTTCTGTCAAATCATGGGGAACCCATTTTCCACGTTTTGAGACCTTTCCAAGCTGTTGCAGATGACGGTGAACAGTTGAATGGATTGAATTAAGCTTCTGTGCAATTTTTTCAATTGTTACAACACAATCTTCATCAAGTGCAGCCAGCAACAAGTCATCATTACACTCAACAGGACGACCTGAATGTGGCGCATCACTTAAGCTGTAGTCAGTAACCTGATCTGAACTTCTGAAACCACCTTCGACATTTTTTTCATTGAGAAACTCCACACCATAAACACCTTGAATGTTTCATGTAGTTTTTCTGCATTATTGCCTTCTTTAAACTCATAAAGCATTATATGCCTAATGTGCTCCTCAAATACATCCATCTTTATAAGGGTTTATTTGATTAATTATCTGAAAAAGTGGAGTTGAGTTAGTTTCTTTCATTTGTCTGAACATTTTTATACACGTCCTACTACATATTTTAGTTATTAAAGTTTTCTACAAAGACAGAAATGATGATGCACTTTCTGTATTAAATTTTCTGACATTATTTATGGGATAACCTGATATATATATACACGTATAACGAATCACTCAGTTAATGAACACTACACTACGTTACGATGATATATAAATAAATGTTGTGGATCACAAACGTAATTTTTGCACGTACAAATAAATATTATACCTCTGATTTAATTAAACAGTAAATGTAAAATACATATTCCGTTCCACCGAACTACTTCATATTGTATTATGTGTAATAATATATATATATATATATATTTCGGTTAATCGAGCTAGTTTACATAATACTATACTTAATAATGTACTTAAATGAACATATTTTCATTTTACAGTTTTTCCTGCGTTAAAGAGCCAAGACAAATGTTGATGAAAAAAAGAAGAACTTTTTTTTTATTTGTGATAGGTTGCATTTTGTTTTTTCTATTTCGGTCTCTCACATCTTTTTTATGGATAACTAAAAAACCAATCATATCCCAAGTAAACAAGAAGCAAGCTACAATGAACAATGCTAATTATAGTCTTACCTTAGAAAATAATGTGGAACGTGAAAGATACTTACGTTCATTTGGGATTAAAAAAAAACTTCAAGAAGAAACAGATGTTGAACAAGAAATATTCGCAGAAACTTGGATTGACGACTGGATAGATGTGTGTCCTAAGTTATCTGTTTACTCGGCATATTATGATAACCGCACTGTTGAAACGGGAAATCCCCAATCTCTTCCATTTGTACGAGTTTTTGGAAAGTACAATGGTCTGGTACCTCCTTTTAAAAACGTTCAATGTCTACTGAGCATGGACAGAGAAAATTACAGCACAACAGATGTCACAGGGTATTCATGGGTGAAAATATGTTCGTCATTATTCATTAACTGTTCTCATAAAGTCTTTACGAACATTGTACCTAAATGGGTTACCATTGTGGAAAAAAATTCGAACGTTGATAATCTATTGTGGATTCCAGTACGTAATAACTTTCGACATTCTGATAGCCAAAGAAAAGGAAAGATCGTTGTTTGTGTCCAGCCTATATACCTGCCTTTTTATTCTGCTGTTCAGTTTGCTGAATTTGTTGCTTACTACAATGCTCTTGGTGTTTCCCACTTTACTTTTTATGAGAGTCAACCGATTCAAGAGATAAAAAATTTAATATTGAAGATGGTTGAATCTGGAATATCTATTGATTTACTGCCATGGAGTATTACTTGGCCGATACCCAAATATTACAGCAAGGAATATATTACGTTTGCTCAGTTTACTCAGCTGCAAGATTGCACATATAGGTACCAATATAGGTATGAGTACATAGTGAACGTTGACATCGACGAAATGATAGTGCCATTAAAGAACCAAAACCTGCTTCAAATGATGGAAAGTCTAAGTCACATTTATAGTAACACAGCGTACTTTCGTTTTCCTCTCTCTTTTCTATGCTTGAATAAAAACCCAAATAAAACAATGTTTGAGGATTATGGCAACTTCCAACTCCTTCAGAAAACATGGAGAACACCTCTTCCTGAGACCATCACCTGGTATCAGAAGAATATTTACAAGCCAGAGAAGGTGATTTACACCAAACAGCATGATGTATTCAAACTCATACCTGGATATGAATCACATGGTTTTAATGACGTGGCGCTTGTGTTACACGTGAAGAACTGCTCGAGGACAAAACTTAAAACGGCGGTTGTTGACGATCGGACAATTCCAAAACGTTACGGAAGAGAAATAAACAAAATGCTTCTAAAATGGTTTCCACAGTGACGTTTAGAAAAAAATAAATATACTTTATTCTTTTAATTTTTATGCCTAAATAATGGAAATAAATAAATAGAAGTACAATAACATTCTTTGTGGGCAGAAAAATAATTCTCCATCAATTTAACAAAACAACAACATACTTACATTCGCTTCATAACCTTTTTCCTCTCTAAATACATAATCATAGATTATAGGTTTACTTTTAAACTCATCTCAATTAGGTACATGTGCTCATATATTTGTGCCTTTATGATAAAATACATTGTCTGAGGCTCTAGCATTCGCTTGTTATAAAAGCATAGAAACAACATTTATATACCAGCCTTTATATTGTAGCCCTAATGCTCTAAACTGTAGCTGTGGATAACATTATAATCGACCTATAGATAGATTTATAACATTTGATATTTCTCACGATTATGATTCTTAATTTTTAATACCCTGAATCAGTCACCGAATATGTAGAAATATTTAACTAATATACAAATTACTTTAAGCAAGAATAACAAAAGTGAAAGTATGCACGTGCAATAGCGACTACATTTTGAAATGTCTTGGCTTCGAATATTAGTAAATACAATGTTGATTACCTCTGTCTGAAACTACGCATTACTTGACACGTAGATCACAGAGAACAACTGAAGAGAGTAACAAGAAATGCGCAAAATTTAGAACAAAGACTAGAAAATAGCGCAAATTATTTAATGGATGTTCTGCGACTGACCTCAGTGACTGTTATATATAAGACGAGCGAGTTTATTAATTTACATTAATTTTAAAAACCACGCTATCTACTATTTGTTCTTTTACCTCAACGGGCACCTTATGTGCACATAAGTTAACAGCCAGGTCAGAGACTCAACTGTGAACAGTTGATAAGAGGAAAGACTGCTATTAAGTTAATCTTCCCGCCAGAAGCTTTATCTGGCTTCTGTAATTTTCACTGTAAAGTTAGTAACGGTTCCATAGTGAAAGTGGAAATGTATTCGGGGAATGTCAGCTTGAACTGTGCACCTACTATACACAACCCGAAATGTTAACAAGAGTTAAAGAAAGCATACGTTTATTACAGTACAATATATATTTACTTAGCCATCGATTCTCTTCCTGTTCAGAATTAGTGAGAACAACAACTCAAGAAATAAGTAAAACAGTAAAAATATATTTTTTATCCATCGATTCTCCATTTGCTATTTTCTTACAGTACAACTGAATAACTTTGCATGTTTAAAATAGTTTGTTCGTTTGTTTTATAGTTAACACAAAATGAGATATTGTACTCTGCCTACCATGGGTATGAAAACCCGATTTCTAACGTTGTAAGTCTACAGACATGGAGCAGAGCACTATACAATTTTATGTTACTAAAATAACGTTTAAGAACCGTATTGCTCCAAAAATACATATAGATCTCGTCGACTGGAAACCTAGTAAAACATTATCAGTTAGTTACATTCCATCCCTTTCCCATTGTCTTACATGTTTATCTATTTGCACAATAATAATCTATAAAATACGTGTTGAAAATACACATTCGAAACCAGACAGTATAGAGACTGAGTTGTAGAACTTCTACGAATTCTGTTTAATATGTGACTTACAGGTCAATTAAAAAAAATAAACTCAAATATTCGTTCCAAAATAAACATTAATTCAAGTATTATATACTAAGTATTATGTATTAAGCTCTTCTGTTAATTCTCATGTTGATTTCAACAGTTTGTTAAATTGATAATTTCTTTCATTCATTATACTAATTGTAATAAAACCGCAATTTTACGCTAGCTTGCTCAGGTTATTGAAGCAACCCTAATATCTTAACAATAAGATAGTTAAGCAATACATTTACTAACTCTTAAGCACGAGGGGCCAGGAGTAGCTTAATTTATATGCAAAAAACGGCTCGTTTGGGTTGAGAAAATATTTTACATAGAAGAGCGAACAACGTTTCGACCTTCTTCGGTCATCGTCAGGTTCACAAAGAAAGAGGTAACTGACCGGAAGCTGACCACATGTTTGAAAGGGGTTGTGTAACTGTGTGTCGAAATGTAGAGGGCGGTATTAGATGTTTGAATATATAATTTTATTTATTTTATTATATTAATATAGGTATAAAGGCGTTCCTTTATATTGCTTTATTTTGGGTTTAAGTTGTTATATAAGTAAGGCTTCTTTAATTTTGCGTTTGTTTATGTTTGTTTCTTTATTTAGTATTTGAGTGTTTTCTATGGTTATGTTGTGTTTATTTGACTTGCAGTGTTCGAAAACGTGTGAAGGTGACTTTTTATGTTCTTTGAATCTGGTTTCCATTTTTCTACTTGTTTCTCCAATATAGAAGTCGTGGCAGTTATCACATTGTATTTTATAAATAATGTTGGTGTGGTGTTTGTCAGTGTAGTTTTTACATAGTATAGACCTCAGTTTTGTGCCTGGTTTTTGAATAAATTTGGTATTAACTGGAATGTCATATTTTGTTACTAATTTTTGCCAAATGTTGGTTATTTGTTTGCTGATGTCAGGAATATATGGTATACAGCAGTATATGGTTTCGTGGTTTTTTGATTCGTGAGCTGTATTTACTTTAGTTGGTGGTTGATTTTGCTTTTTGTCTAGGTGTGTGCGTATAATGTTTTCTACGGTTTGTGGAGGAAACTTATTGATGTTGATGAAGTATTGTTTTATTTTGTCTAATTCATCGTTAATTTTATCTGGTGAGCATAGTTTTATGGCTGTGTTTATTTGGTTTCTTAGTATGTTGAGGTTTTGTTTCGTTTCATGTGCTGAGTCCCAAGGAATGTACAGTCCAGTATGGGTGATTTTTCGGTGGATTTCTGTTTTGAATTGTGTGTCGGTTCTTGTAATTTTGAGGTTAAGAAATGATATTTGATTGCTTTCTTCCTGTTCACATGTGAAGTTAATGTTGGGATGTATAGAGTTAATGTGATTGAAAAAAAATTAAGTATGTGTTCTGTAGATTTGAATCCCGCAACCGTGTCATCTACATATCTGTACCAGTATAGTGGTGGATGTAATGCTGTGTTAATTGCTTGTGTTTCAACTTGTGTCATAAAAATATTGGCTAGAACTGGTGATACTGGGTTGCCCATGCTTAGGCCATTTGTTTGTATATAGTTTTGGTTGTTGAACATGAAGTTTGTCTTTATCGTGGTGAATTCTATGAGGGTTGCTAACTGGTTACTGGGAATTTCTATAGTTGGGTTAGGGTCTCGGATATAGTTCTAAGGCTATCTTGCAGGCTTCAGTGGTTGGAACTTCTGTAAAGAGGGATATAACATCGAAACTGGCCATTAAGGCTTTATGATTAAGTTGATTTAGATTAGACTTGAAATTAAAAGAGTCTTTGATGAATGAGCTGGCTGATGTTACATATTTAGAGAATGCCCATGCTATGTATTTACCAAGATTGTAATTAAACGATTCATATGTGGACATTATTGGTCGTAATGGACAATCTGGTTTATGAGGTTTGGGGATACCGTATATTTGCGGTGTGCGTGAGTCGGTTTTACGTAGGTAGGAATAAAGTGTTTGTGTAATTGTGTTGGCTTTTTTTCATTTGTAGTAGTAATTTGTTCAGTTACGTCTCGAGTGTCTTTGTTGGAGTTGTGTGTAGTGGTTTAAATTTGTTCGTGTCTGATAAGATGTTATTCATTTTTTGGATGTATTCATTCATGTTCATTATGACTATAGCGTTACCTTTATCTGCTTTTAGAATTTTTATGTTTTTGTCTTGTTTTAGGTTTTTAATGGAATTAATGTCTCTTTTTGTAAGGTTGTTTTTTAGTTTTCTGTTTTGTGAAATTATGTTGATGGTTTTGTGAGAAAATTCTTTGAAAAAATCGTTTAAGATGTTGTTTTTAGGTGTTTCTGGAAAATATAAATTTGTAATTTTACCTGGGAAGTTTGGCTGTTGGATGTCAATAAAATTATCTAAGTTGTCTTCTTTCTGTTGGTTGTGTTTTCTCAACCCAAACGAGCCGTTTTTGCATATAAATTTCTCAACAAGTGGGTTTCTCGACATCACAGGAGTAGCTTAGTCTTAGTGAGCTAAATTAATGGTCTGCGAAACCGAGGGTTTATAATTTGTTATATGTTGTCGCAATATCACTCTTCTAACTTTGAGGCCATGTAGGAGCTAAAAACGTGACAATCAAATCCCACAAACTTATGAAACAACAGTAGTTGAAATGTTGACATTGAGCGCCGCTGCTTTCGTTCCCGTTCAGATTTAGCAACACTTAGCGTAAATAGACTTTCATGTACTTTTGTACAAAAAATTCGAAAGAACGACACTAATAAACTAAAACAATATTTCAAAACCTAGTTCAATAACCTTCACTTTTTTGTAAACTGGATCGCTCAAAAATTTTCCTGCTGGGATAGCGGCAAGTCTACGAATTTACAATGTTAAAATCATGGGTTCGATTCCCGTTGGTGGACATTGCAGATAGCCTGATGTGGCTTTGCTATAAAAAACACACACTTCCACATGTTTAAAAATCCTTACTTTCTCTAGTACTTTTCGCGTGAAAGTTTTGTCGGAAAACTCACTAATTTTTAAGCAAGCGATTAAAAACATTATTTAAACAAGGGAACTAAACAGTTGTTCAAAGAAAAAAGCAAACTGCTTTCACACTATTAGATTACTTTTGGTGAAAAGCGAGTTTCGGAACTACACTATTGTCACATGGTTCTAAGAGCTATTCTAACAATCTTAAAACGTCGTGAATAACACGAAATTTTCTGAAGGTTTTGCTCTGTTTTGTTATGTTTTGTGAAAAAGTGATTGAAACACCTTAATGTAAGCACTAATTAAACATAACCATATTATCGGTCTAAGTGACTTCTATCACCTGGAACTAATTAAAAAGGAAAGTCAATGAACACAAAGCTGCATGGTTATAGCTGAAAAACAACTCGTTGACTTACTAGTATTTATGTTGGTGAATCAATAGAAATAATGCTTTTAATTTTTGTTATTTACCTTGGTAATTGTTGAATGTAATCAATGGTGAGGATCAGAAAATTATGTTCTTTCTCACCCCGCTCAAGATCTTAAGATTATTTGATTAGCTAATGATGTTAACCATACTTAATGGAGTAAACGTTACCTGATGATGATATATTAGCTCAAACATGAAAGAGAATTGTGACAAAATCCTCGAGGCAACACATTTGGGCAGAACGATTTTTGTTAGGGGGCACAAATATGAGTAGGAGATCAATTAATTCAAATAGTCTGAATTTTGTTGTGCGACAAAGAACGGTGAACCTGGAGAAACACCTACATTTACTACTCGGACACCGAATTGTCTATCTTTATAGCGTCTGAGCTGTGCGACTAAAACTGGTAAGATTTCTCACTTCTATTTCAGACAGCTTATGAATAAACAATGTGACTAGATAAATTATTGTCACTACGGTAATTTTTTAAAAAGGTCGGGCCATCTGTACAGTTATTTTCAACGTTATATCGTACTGATTTTTCAGTGAAACTGTTATATATACAGTGCGCCTGTTTTTCTTATAGCAAAGCTACATCAGGCTATCTGCTGAGTTCACCGAGAGAAATCGAACCCCTGATTTTAGCCTTGTAAATCCGTAGACTTACCGCTGTACCAGCTAGGGACTTGTATATACGGACTGAATAATGTAAAGTAACTTTAAGTTCCGTCCGTGTTAGAACGTGCTATTAGAAAACTTATAAAAAGTTAGCATAAACAATTCTAAGACGTTGTAGTAACAAGTTTTTGTGATATGAAAACTACAAAGATCGTCATTACAAAGAAGCATTTTTATCAGCCAAACAAAGTAATGGTTTATCACCAGTTCTAGCCAATATTTTTATGACACAAGTTGAAACACAAGCAATTAACACAGCATTACATCCACCACTATACTGGTATAGATATGTAGATGACACGGTTGCGGGTTTCAAATCTACAGAACACATACTTAATTTTTTCAATCACATTAACTCTATACATCCCAACATCAACTTCACATGTGAACAGGAAGAAAACAATCAAATATCATTTCTTAACCTCAAAATTAAAAGTAATGGTTTGTTGGTTAATGTTTGAGCTCTCATCACATCCACTAATTAAGGAAACGTAAAACCATAAAACACAATATGTATTATTTTCTGAAAGGTGCGATAACAGTTCAGCCCCCAAAACGTTTAGTACTCAGTTGATTATAGAAACCTTATGTCAACGATGTGTAAAGTATTAATATTATTATTACCTGGAACACCTATTTCTTCTTCGTGTTTCAATGATCTGACATAAAAAGACAAATCAAATCACCCGACTCTTTATTTAATGATAAAATGTCCTTAGCTAAATTAATTGTTTGTTTGTTTCTTCTTGATTTTCACTCAAAGCTACACGAGACTATTTGCACTAATTTAGCAGTGTAAGGCAAGAAGGAAGGCAGCCAGTCATCACCACCCACCGTCAACTCTTGGGCTACTCTTTTACCGATGAATAATGAGATTTACCGTATTATTCTAATGCCCCCACAGTTGAAACGGCGAACATGTTTGGTGTGATAGGGATTTAAACCCGCAACCTTTAGATTACAGATTCAACTACATTAACAACTTCTTAATTATAAAACGCTAAACGTGCATTAGTTTATTGCAAAAATGTCAAATAAAAAACAATAAAACTCTAACATTTTCAAAAGTTGAACCATCACGTTTCAGCGTAAAATAATTTTACCCTTGAAGAAGAGATTTTCACATGTCTTTATCGCTAGTTATACGTTTTCTATTGTGATTATTTTCTTAGTGCAAAGTCACACAATAGGCTATATGTACTCTATCTCTCTCGGATTTTGAGTTGTTAACCCATACAACCACCTCTGACTGTACTACAATGTATATTACCTATGTAAACTTTAATAGTGAGGAACCTTGTACATATGATTTTTTTTTTAACAACTGCTGCTCCATCATCAATTAACTTTATACACAATGAAGGGATGGGTCTCTAGGTGAGTGTAAATCGAAGAATGTATTTTTCAACTTTTTGAGAATTCTCTTATTATTACCACATATACATAGGATGTCGAGAACAAGGGATGATGTCCATGAAGTGGCGCTATTGAGCGCGTTATTAGATTATGTTGCTAAAGGAAGTAAGAGGATGGAGGGGGGGAGATACCTTGCGAGCGAACCACCAAAAGGTTATTTAGATTAAAATATATCAACATGTTTCAATATGCCATCAACTTTATGTTTTACTACAATAACAATCAAAGCCTTAAAACTAATATTTCATCTAAATTGCATATTATTGTTTTTAACAATTATACTCAGATATATTACATACTCCTGAAAAGAAAGGAGTAAGGCGAATACTGTCACAATTGTACTGTAGGCAGATGGTCTTACTGAAGTACAATAGGCAAATAGTGCTACTGAGAGCAGTGTTCGTATACTTACATATTAGATCATCGTGTATTTTTCAACTTATCTTTGTTGATTTCACTTATATATTAAATTATACTAAGTGAGTTTTAAAATTAGATGCAAAAGTTACTATCGCTGATTCATTTCAATAATTAATCCACACGCATCCTAAAATGTTAATTTATGAATAAAACTATTATTTGAACGAGACAGTTATTATAACATTGTGTCGTAGGTCATGTTTTAACAACATACTGACAAAAGTTTATTGTTCGATCTGTGATTAATTAAACAATATGTGCAAAGATGAACGAATAACAAAAGTATTACCTCACAATCGCACAGCGGCATATCTGCATACTTACAATGCCAGAAACCGGGTTTCGATCATATGGCGGGCAGAGCACGGATACCACATTGTTTAGCTGTGTGCTTAATTACTAATAAACAATCAAAATTATTTTATGAAAGAAAACACATATATAAATACAGTTTTTTGTGTTACTACAAACAAAGCTATTCCATCAATTCAACACTGTTTTACGTTGAATAAATTCGTACAGAACAACAATAAAACACAATTATAGAACATGTTGTGCAATAAGTAATCACTATTAACTCTGGAATTCAAATACTTTATTAGACTGTTGATTTTAAATCATTCTTTATCATTAAAACTTGTGCATTTGAAAAAATCGCAGCAGTGATCTGAAGGTTGTACCCATTCTAAATACAAATATTATTTGTTATAAAATATACTTAATCAATGCATAAACTCAAAACGAATACTGGATTATAAAGATAAACTAGTTTTCATACAAGTCTAGTACTTTTCATTGAGCGTACAATTCTCTTATACTTTATTCTATATTAGACCAATGAAATGAATGTTTCTAACACTTATTAATAAAACTTCAATTATTAAATAGAGATTATGATGCTAGGTCAATTATTTCGGTTTATAGTTAAACGATCACAGTAAAATAGCAAACAGAAGAGCTTTAATTTATTGTAAATCAACCATCCAAGCTTCATTTTACTAATCCACATGTAATGTAGCCCGCATCGCGCTAAACATGCTCGCACTCCCAGCCGTCGGGGCGTATAATGTGACGGTCAATCCCACTATTCGTTGGTAAAAGAGTAGCCCAAGAGTTGGCGGTGGGTGGTGATGACTAGCTGCCTTCCCTCTAGTCTTACACTGCAAAATTAGGGACGGCTAGCACAGATAGCCCTCGAGTAGCTTTGTGCGAAATTCCAAAACAAACAAACAAAAAAAACATGTGATGTCTATTTTCGTTAGCCAAAATTAAAAAAATTAAAGATCACTGTTTCACCTGTTGACTGCCAAGTATTTCAGTTGATACAATACAATTCTAATACTTCTTCATTTTGTAACTTTTTTTGTGATGCCATTTTGGAACCAAAGTGAAACAATTTGTAAGTAGGTCATATGCATGTATGGTGCTGACATCTAGCGTTGAAGTTAGATATTATTGAGAACGAATTAACTCGTCCGTAGCACTGTGTTACTGATCGGCTTGGACGAGTTATCTCGTCTACGGCACTAAACAGATTAATGTCAGTCTTGATATCTCACGATTAAAATGTTTTTATACACGGGTGACAGGACAAACACAGTAGACAAGCATTCTAACAGTTGATACTGTAGGTTCTCTTATTGAAAGAGCCGGTGGTGTATAGTATGGATGAAACAAACATTAACCATTCTCTTAGCGATTTTGGGGTTATCGATCAAAATGCTCTTCCTTTCTATATTTAATGTTGCTTACTTATATATTATTTATCTTCTTTTAAAGGTGATTTCCATGTAATGTTATCTGGTTTCTGTCGTGTTTATTGTACAAACATTGTTTTTTACCTTGTATTGCTGTCCTGTACATTTTGTGTTGTAAGGTTCATAAAATTTTACATTATATATGGAATTAGCGGTTAAAGTGTTGTTTAGCTGTGTTTATGACTAATGCGATGCAGTCTTCTTGTGTGTTTCGATATAGGATAAAAATTGTAAGACATTTTTTAACTGCTTCAATGATTGAGTTCAATGGTTGTTCTTGACTGTTTCACGTTGAAATAAGACTGATAATATTTCTTTACAAATCTTCTCTTACCGACCATTTAAAACAGATTTCCAACGAGAATAAACAAAGCACCTTCCAATATTAATATAGACAGTAGTTTATTCGGAGCTTTGTTATGCTTTACTGACTCTTGGTAGGGTACAGGGACAGTTTCGGTATCAGGTTACCATCGAACATATGCTGCTATATATATATATTTCGTTTACGAAGACAGATAACTACAGGAGGAAGGGCCTCCGTGTTATACATCTATTTACCGTTAAAATAACATTAAAGATAATAAAATAACTCCATTCATCTCATTTTTACTAGACATCTCAAGACAGGATCCTAAAATCGTTTTTGCCAACTACAATAGACACTAAAGTCGTAATGCATATCAGTAAAGTGAAGTACAAAATTAAGTAAGGCTATATATCTGAATGAACGATTCACAAGAGAAATAAAAGTGTTTTGATGAACTAATAAAATTAAATGTTATGATGTAAATAACATGTGAAGTTTTGAAAAATACGAAAATAGAATGTTTGATACTTCAACAATCTGCCAGTTTTATAAAAACAAAATCATTACTTGTTTTAGCCCTGAGCCACCATGTCACGAGGGTTAGCTTTGTGAACACGCTCTCAGGGCGTGATGAGTCAGAGTCAAATAACCAATAAAAATGAAGAAGTTTATGCCGTTTGTATGTGTGTTAATGACACTGGCATTAAATATGTAGAAATTATTAGATGACAACGTATAGTAAAGATGTAAAACAATAAAAATATGTACTGTAAAGATTAAATTATTTTGCACTGCAATATAAACTTTAAAGCTCAAAATAGTTAACGTAAAACAGTATTGGATTAACGGAATAACTCTGTTTGTAGTATCATGAAAAACTATACTTATATATGTGTTTTATTTTATAAAACAAATAATTTTGATTGTTTTCTGTAATTAAGCACAGAGCTACACAATGGGTTGCTCTGCCCGCCACGGATATCAAAATCCTGTTTCTGGAGTCCTAAGTATGCAGATATGCCAATGTGCCACTGTGGACAATACTTTTGATTATCCATTCATGTTTGTACATATTGTTTAATTAATCACAGATTGAACAATAAACGTTTGTCAGTGTGATATAAAATATGACCTACATAACAGTGTTATAATAACTGTATCGTTCAAATAATATTTATTTATAAAATAACATTTTAGGATATATGTAGATTAATTATTGAAACGAATAGCAATATTAACTTTTGCATACAATTTTAAAACGTACGTAATATAATTAAATATGTAAGTTGTTTGGTTTTGAATTTTGCGCTATTCGCTCCTAGTTTAGAAGTGTAAGAGAGAAGGCAGCTAGTCATCATCACTCACAATCAATTCTTGGGATACTCTTTTACTAACAAATAGTGGGATTGACTGTCATACTATAGCGCCCCCACGGCCGAAAGAGAGAGCATCTTTAGCGTAACGGGGATTCGACCCGCAACCCTCAGACTACGAGTCGAGTATCTTAACCACCTGGCCAATATATAAGTGAAACCAACAAAAGTTGAAAAACTACACGATGACCTATTATGTAACTATACGATCACTGCCCTTAGTAGCAGTATCCGCCATTTGTACTTTAGTAAGGCAATCAACCGATATTACAAGAGTGACACTATTCGTCCATTTTAGGGTTATGCAAAAAAAGCGATTATAACTATAAAAGTTGTAATATGAAAATAAGATGAAATCGTAGTTTTAAGTCTTTAATTGTAATTTACAATTACAATTAATATATTAATAAATTATTAATAATTATTAATATTATATTATAATATATATATAATATATATTATATTAATAAATTAATATATTAAGAAATTATATAATTACAATTAATACTATTAATCTACATACACCCTCTGGTGCTTCGCTCGCGAACTCTCTGTGTGGTCATAACACATAATCAAATCATCCTAGCTCAACTTTTTGCAATCTACCCTCTAGCGCCATCCTGTGGAGTTTATTATTTCTACTCCGCCGCTACGATGATGTCAGCATCTTTCTCCATATTACATAACGTTAATGTAACCTTCAAGCAGTCGGCATATTTGCATATTGCACATTGTTATGTAATCCTCGGGCAGAATTCTTTGATCTCTACTTACCTGGTGCTGAGGTCAAGTTAAACGTTTATCCTGTTGCAACCGAGATGGTTAAGTGTTATTAACTAAAAACAGAAATTTTGTCTTGAAGATGCATTTCAATATTGAATTCCGTATGTTGGAAAATTGGAAATACAAACAAATATAGAAACATATGTAATTCCAAAACAGAAACTGTTATGTTCATACATTTTAAATTTATATTCTCAATATTTTACTATCATTTTTCTCGTGCAAATCCACTAAATTAAAATTATTACATACTTAAATATTTATTCCAGCTACTAAATAACGCCAATATATCTCACTAGATGCCTATCGCTTTTTTTAAGACCACATTTTTTAACGTTCTAAAACTTTTATGTAATAAAATTCTTCCTGTAAGAAAAATATTCTTTGAATTATTTAGCACAAAATCAATCATTGAATTTTCCCTCTCTCTTGCTAGTCACATTAAAATAACCGTTAAAATTCCAAAAATAAGGATCATGTTGTGATTTTACATCCGTTTTCTCTATTAACTAAAGCTCAATTTGAATTTTGACTAACTAGTGGTTTTAGTATACAAACAAAATACTTAACTACTCATTCTGCTAGCTTTTAATTTCAACATTTATAACGCTTTCTTTGTTGTTGAATTTTAATAACATTTAGAATTGTCTGTGATTCATAGCTTTTTAAAACATTATCGATAAATCTACTGCACAAATGCCTCTGGAGAACAGCGACTTATATATATTTTTTGAATAAAACATATTATAATGGATATCAATACCATAAAAAATTCTAGGGTATAGCTTACTAGTTATTTTAGTAACTTAGGGTTTCTGGTTTATATAAAATACACTTTTTTGTAATTAATCTTAGTTAGTGGAAATAAAACAAGAACTATAAGAAATAATTTCGGCATCAGAGTTTCTGCTACATTAGTGGTAGATTACACATACAGAATTCTAGAAGCATGAAACGTATAGTTAATAAGAGAGTAGAATTGATTTTAACTGGTAGATTGAATCTATTAGAGTGTTTTTTCTTTTTACTTTATTCAGTTTAAATAGGTAGGTTTATTCATCAAGTGCTATAAATCCACAGTGTTCAAGCTTGCAAAACCTTTTTATCACTGAAGTGTACTAAACTTCAATTTATTTTCACTAGATAATCTTACAGAACACGCTATTAAAAGAATAGTTTCACCTGTATAAGAGATTGCCTGAATCATAGCTAAACTCGAAAAGTAAAGAAATTTGCAGCGAAAACCCTTTTTATTATATTTGTAAATTTGTCTTTTTCTTAATTGAACATGTATTTTAACAATTTGTTTGGTTGAATTTCAAGCAAAGCTACACAAGGGCTATTTCGCTAGCCGTCCCTAATTTAGCAGTGTAAGACTAGAGAGAAAGCAGCTAGTCATCACCACCCACCGCCAACTCTTGGGCTACTCTTTTACCAACTCACAGTGGGATTTGCCGTCACATTATAACACTCTCACGGCTGAAAGGGCGAGCATGTTTGGTGCGACCGGGATTCGAACGCCTTAACCCACCTGGCCATGCCGGGCTCTATTTAAAAAAAATGTTATATTTTAGAAGATATTAATTGAGGAGTACTATTTATTTAAACATTATTTATAAGTACGCCATGCTGTTTGCCATCATTTATAACGATAATGCCAAATTTTCTTCACTCCACTATTTGTTTAAATAATTTGCATGTTTTCACAATAATATGAAGAGTTGAACTAGCAATTACTTATAACAATTTTGTGAAATTGCAATTATTAACGTCTAATGTTCACATTGTTGTTAGCTGGGGTAACAATCTTAAACTCGTTTTTATTCTTTCGGGTAACATTACTGACCACTTTCATGAACATCTGACGAAATTATGCAGTCAGTTTTCTTTCTCTTTTGAGATTCAGTAATTAAAATAAACTTCTTCGTCCACTGTGTCTCATCGTAAAGTTTGCTATCTTATAACGATATAAATTGGAATTATATAAATGCAGTTGTTAAAGTGTATATTATCCATCATGAAGCTTTATACTGAAAAAACAAATAAAGTAGTCATAAAATAAAAAGAAAAGTTTTTTCATGTCAGTACAAAGAAATGGTTATAATCACGGAACCATTATTTTGCGTTTTGCTATTTTCAGACGTCTTTATTTGTCTTTAAAGTTTTCATGCAAAAATACCTTAAGGCCTACCTATGTTTCACCGTTCCCTGTTTTCAACAGTTAAAGTTTAAATGGAAGGTATCTGATGAACAGCATTTACCAAGCACTGTAATTTCACCATCTATTTTCTAGTGTGCTCATAGCTCAAAGTGCAAATTGCATATATTTATTTGACAACTGTTCGCGAGCCATGAATTATTCGATTCACAATCAGAAGACGCTAAACACTTGCCTATTTTTGGCCTTATAATACATAATTATTTTAACTAATTTTAAAAATATTTAACTAATTCAATGTCTTGCCATCTGTTGAGCAAATATCACACTAATTGTATACCTTCTGGCTGCAATGATGTGTGTCTCCCACTGGTACAGCGGTAAGTCTATGGATTTACAACGCTAAACTCAAAGGTTCAATTCCCCTCGGAGAACTTAGCAGATAGCCCAATGTGGCTTTGCTATGAGAAAAAACACAAACGTGCGCAATGATGTGAGTCATATGATATTTTCGAAAAATATTAGTACAGAAAATGAGACTGTATGATATTAAAGAGCTGACTTTTGTTTCGAACTACGGTTTGTATCGCTGACGCTTATTTGAATGTCATTGTTGATGTACAAGCAGATAAGAAACTATATGATAAGTTAATTACAGATCACCTTAAATCCTTGATTATCAAGGCGTATGCTGAACATCTGTACCATACTTTACAAGTATTGAATAAATAATGTTGTGGAGTACGCTAAATCGACATTGTTGCTCAGATTCGTCATAAGCGTATCATATTAGACCACAACGAAAGTGACTGCTTTCATCTGTGATCTGCATTGGCACGAATAAATAAAATTATTGCTCATGATTCACATGATGAACAAAAAGTATGCGTTTTATTCTTAACGTTTTATGGCGGCATATGATTCTGATCAGCTTGAGGAACCTAACTATTAAATTTCTTAAAATATCCTTTCCATTTCATAGAATACTTTTTATTTTATTTATCTCTTTCTTCTTTTTTATAGTACTTCTTGAATTCATAGATGTCACTGAGAGGCATGATTATTTATTATAGTTCAAGTTCGTAAAATATTTTACTTAAGATTTTTCTAAGATAGTCTTAACATAAAAATTAAGTACAAGGGACCTTTTGGTCCATTCAATCAGTCATATTTACTGTATTAGATTAAACACGGAAAACTCAACTACCATCACTCAAATATTTATGAAGTTTTCCTTCAGTTAGCTGCACCTACCACATCTAAATATATTCTCTTTCAAAGATCATTCACTCTGTTAGATTAGTAATGCTGTCTTAGTTGAGTGAGGTTCCTGTATTGCCAGAAGACATATTTCATTCACTCTGTTAGATTAGTAATGCTGTCTTAGTTGAGTGAGGTTCCTGTATTGCCAGAAGACATATTTCATTCACTCTGTTAGATTAGTAATGCTGTCTTAGTTGAGTGAGGTTCCTGTATTGCCAGAAGACATATTTCATTCACTCTGTTAGATTAGTAATGCTGTCTTAGTTGAGTGAGGTTCCTGTATTGCCAGAAGACATATTTCTTTCTCTAGTCTTACTATTCCAAACATTGAAAAATTAATGCATTAACACAATCACTTCCCTTAACAACCTTAAAAACTTCATCTGACAGCCTTTTCATTCCAGATATAATCCTATCCCTTTCCAACAATTCAATGTCCTTTCCAAAGTAAGGATTCCAAAACTGTACACAATATTTCAAATTTGGCCTGACCAGTGTCTTATATCATTATATTATAACCATCTTAGACTTTTATTCAATATTTCTATAAATAAAACCTAAAATCCTCTTTGCCTTGCCACTAAAAATAACAAATTGTTTGAATACCTCAAAATATCGATGAACCAAGACACCAAAATATTTATCTTGAATAAAAATTTTCAGGTTATTACAATCAAAATTACACTCATCGAGATATTCTACGCGCATTATTGTTTTGGTTTGATTTGGAATTTCGCACAAAGCTACTCGAGGGCTATCTGTGCTAGCCGTCCCTAATTTAGCAGTGTAAGACTAGAGGGAAGGCAGCTAGTCATCACCACCCACCGCCAACTCTTGGGCTACTCTTTTACCAACGAATAGTGGGATTGACCGTAACATTATAACGCCCCCACGGCTGGGAGGGCGAGCATGTTTGGCGCGACGCGGATGCGAACCCACGACCCTCAGATTACGAGTCGCACGCCTTATCGCGCTCGGCGATGCCGAGCTACCTACGCGCATTAACATGCATTTGTTAAAATTTAAAGTAATCTTTCATCTATTTGCTCAACTCACCAAATGATCCAAAATTTTGTAGTAAAGCAGTTTTATCCACCCCACAGATAACAACACCCAAAATTTTAATGTCATCAATAAATTTAAATAATATATTGAACATTTCTTTATCTATGCTATGCGTGTAAATAAAAAAAGGCTAAGATCCTAACAATGAGCCCTGCAGTGCCCAACCCATAACAGTAGTCCAGTTTGACTAAGCTTCGTTTGTAATAATCCATTTATTTCTTCTACCTAGCCAGTTTATCATCTAATGAGCTAACCAATTCCTCACACCTAGAGAGATAAACTTTTTAAGTGGCATCTTGTTAGATACTTTCTGAAAATCCAGCTACACGAAATTCACACTTTTATTTTAATATCTGTAAGAAATAACATCTTCAAAGAATGTGCAAAGTTAGTGAGGCAAGATTTTCCTCTCACAAAACCATGCTGAGTATCGAACAAATTTTAAAATTTGCTTAAATTACTTTTCAAAGCATCGTTTATTAAACTTTGAAAAGCTTTTACTGCTACTGATGAAGGTATAATAGGGCTATAATTATCGGGTCAGTTTTTATGACCTCTCTTGAAAAGACAAGCATCGTCACACAACTTGCAGACTTCTAACACCTGCACACTATTCAAGTACTTTGATAAAATAGTAACAAGTTGCTCACATATTGAATCATCAACTTATTTTAAAACCCTTGGGTAAAAATTAATTGCATCAGAAGTTTTATCATTATTAAAACTTTTCAATTTTTTCTTAACCAATTAGGAACTAATTTAATCACCTTGTTTAATCCTGTTGCCTTCTAGTAACGGTTAAGGATGAATAAATTTGCTTAAAATGGCATCAGTTCAAATATAAAAACATTTTGCTCACCCTTAGCGCGTATGAAGAAATCTTTATTAGTACGTTTTATTATTTCAGCCAATCATTTTCCATATCTATTTTGATTTTCTAATTTTCAGTTTGACTAACTCTCTTGGCATTCTATAATCCTCAACATCTTTATTCATTCCAGTCAATTTAAACTTCTTATATTCATAATAGTTTTATTTACTTTTATCCTTTTTTACCTCCTGTGAGCCAACCTGATATTTCACTACCAACCACCATTTTCTTGCCTGTAAAGAACATACCTAGATGGATTATTTAAACGTTTTCCGCATAAGATCAGTATCTCCAATTATTTTACTTGTCTAATTCACAGCTTATATTTCTTTTCTAATCTCAGTTTACCTACTTTATCAGGTCATTTATATCACTGTATAGGATGGATCTTTCATAAATCATTTATATCACTGTGTAGGATGGATCTTTCATAAATTATTAATCTTTCTTAATCATTTCACGCTAAGTCACTGTTGGAACCGATTGTGTTTAATAGGATTTCAGTTTTTGTTTTTTTTTATTTTTGAGAAATGATGTGAATGCTAGATAAATTTTCTAGAGCCAATGAATCATTTTTGTGTTTTTATTTCGTTCCATGGCTTGTAAGTGAAAAGTTTGATTACAGTTTTGAAACTAATATTTGCTTTATCATTTTATATGACGAAATTTATTTCGTGATTTATTGAGTTTCACAAACCTCGAGCTGATAAAGCGAGTGTACCAGTTTCCGTCGACAAGAATAATTCATATCTGATATGTTTATGTTTTTGAACTTCATCAGCTCTTTTTGCCAAACCACCAAGTAATAAAAGTGTAGGATCTACAGGTAATGATAAAACCCTTCTTTCTGTACTTGTAACATTCCTGTGTAACTGAAGCTTTCTTAGCTGCCACTCTGAATGATGACCTGTGTCTATTATGTTTCTGTTTTTATGTGTTTGTGGTGGGAATGTTACCATTTAAGACATATATAAATGATTTTCACAAATATATACAACAAACTCATTTTTTACTTTGAAAATTATTCCTTTAATCTAATTAGGTAATGTATGGAGAAACTCTTGATGATGTTTACCTCTAAGATTCATAATGATGAAATGGGTTAAGTTTGAAAGTGTAAATAAGTATAAGTGACATATAAGATTTATATATATATATATAAGGCACTGGGGATTGGGGCTCTATACTTAAAATTTAACTTTCATTGACTATCATCTTTGGTTTGATCCTCTGACGAATAAAATAATTTAAGATGAGATTGCTGTTGAATCCTTTCATGTTATGAGCCAAGTCAATCAACTGCTCATATTTCTTGGAGAAGAAAAATTTACACAAGTTATCAAAACCATTCGTTCTGGGAACATTGTTTCTTTACTATTAAGATCTTTGACAATGCAATAGTTCATCATTCCTGTGCCTGTTTCCTTATCCATTTCAAAATCAAAAATAAAGTATTTATATGCTTACCTCTTTTGATAATGATAAAATGGTATCATGTTGTCAAATAAAGGCCTTCTCAGGACTGGAACTACCTTCATAGATAACACTGTTACATTTTCTGATGGAACAACGTGAATATTAATATATTAATGTGTGACTTCAAAGGTAAAATTTCTTCATTTTTATAATACCCTTCCATGATTTGATTTATTTTTCTGGATAGCTGTGTAATTAATGATTTTTGCTCATTTTTTCCTTTAATTCTATTTCGGGACTTTATGTAAAAAGGCTAAATCCATTACAATATCTGTAACCCACAACATCTGTTTTTGTTAATACTTCCAAGAGTTTTTACTACATTATATTAGTAAAGATTTTGGCGACTTTCTTTCTTTGCCTGTACTAGGAAGTTCTGCAATTGCTATAGTTTCTCTCTTTGTCTCTGCTAGGTAGTTTTACAATCGTTAGACTTTTTATCTTTGTCTTTACTAGGTAGTTCTGCAATCGTTAGACTTGTTTTCTCTTCGCATCTACTGTATAGTTCTACAATCGTTATACTTTCTCTCTTCGCCTCTACAATCGTTAGACTTTCTCTCTTTGCCTCTGCTAGGTAGTTCTACAATCGTTGGATTTTCTCTCTTCGCCTCTGCTAGGTAGTTCTACAATAATTAGACTTTCTCTCTTTGCCTCTGCTAGGTAGTTCTACAATCGTTAGACTTTCTCTCTTCGCCTCTGCTAGGTAGTTTTATAATCGCTATGAAAAGTTTCATTTAGAGACAGTTCTTGCTTACTCTATTAAACTATTAAATTCAAACAAGATCTTTTCAACTGTAAACGATCCTTTATTCTGCGGCCCGGCACGGCCAGGTGGTTAAAGCACTCGATTCGTAATCGGTGGGTCGCAGGTTCGAATCCTCGTCATACCAAGCGTGCTCGCCCTTTCAACCATGGGGGGCTTTGTAATGTTATGGTCAATCCCACTATTCGTTGGTAAAAGAGTAGCCCAAGAGTTGGCGATGACTAGCTGCCTTCCCTCTAGTCTTACACTGCTAAATTAGCGACGGTTGGCGCAGATAGCCCTCGAGTAGCTTTGCGCGAATTCAAAACAAACCTTTATTCTGCAGATATCTACTAACAGATTTGTCCATAAGTGTGGAAAATAAAGACTCAGATCTTGTCATGATTTATAGATGTCTGGTTCAGGATCGCTTTTATTGTTGTGTAAATTTCTGGCAACTGCCAAGATCAGAAGTTGCTAAGCTTAATTTAATTTTGTAATCGTTCGCCGTTAAATTATATTCTAACATGTTTATTGTACGTATGCCTCATGATAATCTTTGTCCAGATGAGGGCGCTTATGACATTGAAGTGTTTGAAAAAACATAAAACTGAGCACGTATACGATATAAGTAATATTATTTAAAAATAGTCATCATTGAACTTAATAGGTTACGTTGATACGATACAGATTTCTATCAATTATCATAAAAAGTCATATGATTTGCTTTATAACATACCTTATTTTATGTAATTTCTGCAAACAATAGTAAATATATAACGTACTCTACTAACACGCTGATGAATTTTTGGTGTCTTTAAATTGGTATGAACGATCATTGAAAATTCGGAAAAAAAAAAAAAAAAAACATCACAGGAAACCTAAACATCTACTGTACTGAGTATAGTGACTAAACATAATCTTCAGAAATAGAGACCATTGATCACATAAAGAAGTTACTGAAAAGAAAAGGTACATGCTTTAAAAATACAGACATCATGAACAATAAAAACATAAAAGTCTGCGATACAACCAGATTGTCTTAAACACCTACAGATTCATTAAATACATTTAAGATATGTGGTAGAACAATGATGATTACAAAATACATATATTTCGCATAGTACTGTTTTTATATTCTCAAGAGATAGTGCAAAATACTTCATAGTATATGATATTTCTGAAACAACTAAAAAGATATCTATCATACAATAAAATGAATAATTACAACATCCTGTTTTGTGTTAAGTCCTGAGTTGAGGGTGGTCAGATATCGAAATAAGGTACATTGATCTCAACATATACACGCCAGTTTCTCTCATTTTTCTAAAATTTCAGTAGTTACTTGAAAGCATACTTAAAATATTAGAACTCGTAATACCTACATAAGCAAGAATAAGAAAAAAGAATATTAGACATTTAAATGGCATTGGGTTTCTTATTTAGACTAAGTTTGTTTGTTTTTGAATTTCGCGCAAAGCTACACGAGAGCTATCTGCGCTAGCCACCCCTAATTTAACAGTGTAAGACTAGAGAGAAAGCAGCTAGTCATCATCACCCACCTTCAATTTTTTGGCTACTCTTTTACTAATGAAAAGTGGGATTGACCGGACTATTATAACGCTCTCACGGTTGGAAGTGTGAGTTTATCTGCTGTGAAGAGGATTCGACCCCCTCCGCCCTCGGATTGCGAGTCGAGCGCTCAAGCCACCTGGCCATGCTAGGCCTTAGAGTATAGTGATCTTCGCTTCTCGCTTCTAATTATTTCCAGTCAAGAGGAGTAATAGATCTAATTATTTATATTGATATACAAGTGTGTTGCCTAGGAATAAAAGTAAACAGATGGTCAGCGAATCACGTACTAAATAGACTGATACAGATTATACTGTTGGGGAGTCTCGATGATTAGGGTTGGAGGTCAACTTTTGGTCAGAGATTAATGTGGTTAGTGCTCGGAATATATCTATCTTTTAAAATTTGCCTTTATCTATAAAATTATAAGTCTTGCATACTTATGTTTTATATGTTAAGAAAAATGTTACATTTGGATAGTATTTAGTTAAACAATTTCCTATTATGATTATGAAATAGAGGATAAAACCAAAAAGTTACAACACTTAAAATTGAAATTAAATATATTTATGTTAATAATGACTGGGTGAAAAATACCAGTTCAAACAGTTGTACTTTTGTAAAGAAACAAAAACAGACAAAAATCATTTGGAAATATTATACTATGTTTAGTTAATGTGATGCATGTGGTAAATATATAATGTGTATATCTGAGGTTATTATGAAAAATAGTAATTTTCAGGACAGTGTATGTATGTGAGATAAGTTTCTGCTTGAATACATAAGTCGGAAAACCAAACTTTGTCTATTATTAGTAGTTAGATAAATATGATACACATAGCTTGAGCTATTTCACTTAATACAAAATATTTTTTTCCAGGTTTGTTTAGAAAGAAAACGATTTATAATGTGTTTTATAATGTAGCTAGTAGAGAAGGACCGGCCCAGAATGGCCAAGTGTTTAGGAAAGTCGAGTCGCAATCTTAGAATCAGGAATTCGAATCCCTGTTGCATCAAGCATGCTTACACCTTCAGTCATAGGAGCATTGTGTGACGGTCAATCCCACTATTCTTCGGTAAAATAGTAGTCCAAGATTTAGTGGTAGGTGGTAATGACTAGCTGCCTTCCATCTAATCTTATACTGCTAACTTAGGGACGGCTTGCGCCGATAGCTTGCGTGTAGCTTTGCGCAAAATTAAAAAAATAATAAAAGGATAACTTTCTTTTAATAAAATTGTAGCATATTAAATATTCATTTTATGTGTTTATTCACTTTTCTTAATAATGAATTACAAGTGAGATTTAAAAAAAAAATTCATTATAAAGAAAAAAGATCTGTTATAATGTGAGAATGTTTTGCATTTGAAGTCAAACGAAGTTCAATATATCTTATTCATAGAATGTGATATGTCAACATCCGTCAGATGAAACAGTTGGGTTACATTCTAGAGGGTCGCCCGCTGGTACAGCTAAAATCAGGGGTTCGGTTCCCCTCGGTGGACTCAGCAGATGGCCTAACGTAGCTTTGCTATAAGAAAATAAACACAAAACATCCTAAAGGTATTTTACGCCATCTGGTGATAATTCATTAAATTATTTATCCCTATGATAATAGTCAGTGGAATTATCCACTTCTGTGTGAATTACATGGTATACCAGCCGTCAAAATTCACGTGACCACATAGGATTAGGGCTAAACTTCACTTTACCCTTTTATACTACCAGGGTAAGGCATTTCTCCATTACGATGAGTACCCCAGTGACTCAGCGGTATGTCTGCGGACTTACTACGCTAAAAACCGGGTTTCGGTACCCGTGGTGGGCAGAGCACAGATAGCCCATTGTGTAGCTTTGTGCTTAATTCAAAACAACAAAACAACACCATTACGATGATGTGGCGAATACTACTGATGACACAGCGACCATAAATGTTGATAGAAACATTTTAATTTGTTTGTTTTACTACCTCTTCGCTGTTTTTCGCTTTCTTTGTCTCAGATTTTTCAATAACAAATCGATAAACATTCGAACTTGGTAGATTCGGAAAAACAAGAACACGAAATTACTGCTTATGAACATGAATAGACATTTAATCAGTGATATCGATATACGAATATATATGAATAGACATTTCATTAATTCCAACGTAACATTATTTTTCATGTATATCTTCAGTAAAGTTTTCATAAGCGAATCAAGTGACCTAAATATTTTTTTTTCAAAAAGTTCACTTACATATTCTAAGATGAGTTTCAGCGAAAATTAAAATTTTGAAATATAACTGGATATTAACCAATCAAAGGAAATGTCCACCAATAATAACCTCAGTGATAAAGAAGGTTATCAAATTCTTTTAGAATTATTCCTATCTAAATACGAAAGAAAAGTTAATATATTCTCATAATATATGATTTGTAATTACAATCGATAGCATGAGAAGTGTACGGAAAACTAGAACATGAAATAATATTTTTTAAATCATATTTTTTAAGTTAGTAAAATCGTCAACCATTTAAATCCTTTAACGAAAAAGACAGGAGTGAGAAATCTTCGAACCTGATTTGATTTAGTACACAGCGATTTTACGACCATTCACTGCACATTGATGCTACGGCGGCCCGGCATAGCCAGGTTGTTAGGGTGCTCAATTCGCAGCATCAGGGTAGCTGGTTCGAATCCCAGTCACACCAAACATGCTAGCTCTTTCAGACGTGGGGACGCCATAATGTGTACGGTCAATGTTATTCGTTGGTAAAATAGTAGTCCAAAGGTTGGTGGTAGATGTTAGCGACTTGCTGTCTTCCCTCTAGTCTTATACTGTTAAATTACGGGTGGATAGCAGAATTCAAGACAAATAAACAAACTGACACTAAGGGAAGACATATCATTACCTTTCTGAAGGAGAATGCATGCAAGGATGTTAAGCGACATTATATCAATATTCTTCAAGAACGTGGAAAACCTGAGTGGAAAATAGAATCAGAATCTATAACCCAGAGTAATTTCAGAGTAATGACCTCATCCACCAGTGAATGGGTTATGGGTATTTAAGAGAAACATTCCGACTAAGAAAATGTCATTGCAAAAAAATCGGCATTCCTCCTGGTGTCGTTAATAACACATTAAAAAAGTCTTATTATGAAACTGGGCATATCTCCTGGTGACATTAATAAGATAATAAATCATTAGATTTCATTTAGCCAAAGTCTCATGAGTCAAAAGTTAACAAACTTCTTGCTAGAATTTTAACCTCTTCCTGGATTTGCCCGCATTGACCGTTTCGAAAGCATTTGCTCAAGTGAATTCCTGCAAAACAATTCTCGGATTAATTTTGATTATTTACCTGAATGTTTCATATTATCATGCATCATGATAAACTGTCCAAAAGCTAAATACAAACCCAGATTTTTAAAACTAACTTCCAGAAAACTCTTAACACGGAAGGAGTTAGACCAATGTTTGATTTTAAATTGTTATTGAGAGTATCGAATTCAGATAATTACAATTCAGGATTAGTCGTGATAATTATAGAACTAAGAGACACAAATATAGCTGTCTTAAGCTAAGACAATTTTGTTTTTCGAATAGAATTGGCTGCCTTCAGATGTTGTGGAGACAGTTGATTTGAGTGAGTTTAAAAGACATCTTGATAAATATATGAATGATAAGGGTTGGCTTTAAATCTTTTAACAATTTTAGTTTGGCTTAGAGGATAGAACAGTCGAGATGGATCAGCAGGTCCCTTTTGTGCCTAAACATTATGATATGCTCCTATTATACCTAATAAATCTGCTTGAGATCCAACTGGCTTTCTGCTTTTGCTTTACTTAGATGTCTTTTATGAGTTCCGACATTCACGCACTCAGAGATGTAGTTGAATGTTGTCAAGAAATGTGTTCTAAGGTTGACCTAGCCGTCTTTTACAGTCTTCTCACTCTGTAAATTTCAATGTCTGGTATTAAAACATAGCTATGGCCATCAGAATAACCACGATTGACAACGAACAAAGTCGTTCCAAAGGAGAGAACGGACCTCAACATAGTTCGTATGAGGTGTATTTAAACACAATATAAATTACATCCTTGATGGATCATAATATTACAAGAGTTTACATTACATTTACAATTAGAAAAATCAAAATTCGTCAAAATGCTTCATAAAAATAGTGGAATTAAATAGTAACAGTATCTGTGTTTTTCACAGTTGCAGCTAGTAAGAAGAAATACTAACAGCTTTCTGTTGCGTTCTATTCTTTAGTGAAGCCATATGCATCAACATAGATGGATTATTTTTATTTATAATAACTGCTTCGTAATTGTTACGCAGCATATGGTGAACAGTGAAATTACACTTTTTTTTTACAAACCTCATATGTTCATTTCTATAACGAGACATATACAGGTGTACAGTTAAGTTATTTTTCATTAATGATATATGTAACATCTACGAGCACCAGATGTCTTTTTTACAGATTTGTTGTTGAAATTGTCTTTGTGGCTTTCACTTTACCTTTACCAAAAGGTAATAATTTTAATATAATTTTAACACAAATATTTGATAGTTTATTTGTGTTTAGTATGCGTTTAAGTCAGGACTTTTATGTACTATATAGTTTAGTATTTTATGTGTTATGTGTTTCTTTTGAGATTGAGTCACTTTTATTCCTTACATAGTTTCATTACTACCTCTTGCACTGCTTGCTTTGTAATAATATTTAATATTTTGTGTTTTCTTGTGAGATGAAGTCACAGTTATGTTTGTAGCAGAGTATATTTTATGTGTTTCTTGTGAGATGAAGTCACAGTTCTGTTTGTAGCATAGTATATTTTATGTATTTCTTGTGAGATCTAGTCACAGTTCTGTTTGTAGCATAGTATATTTTATGTATTTCTTGTGAGATCTAGTCACAGTTATGTTTGTAGCAGAGTATATTTTATGTGTTTTTTGTGAGATCAAGTCACAGTTCTGTTTGTAGCATAGTATATTTTATGTATTTCTTGTGAGATCTAGTCACAGTTCTGTTTGTAGCATAGTATATTTTATGTATTTCTTGTGAGATCTAGTCACAGTTCTGTTTGTAGCAGAGTATATTTTATGTGTTTCTTGTGAGATCAAGTCATAGTTCTGTTTGTAGCAGAGTATATTTTATGTGTTTTTTGTGAGATCAAGTCACAGTTCTGTTTGTAGCAGAGTATATTTTATGTGTTTTTTGTGAGATCAAGTCACAGTTCTGTTTGTAGCAGAGTATAATTTATGTATTTCTTGTGAGATCAAGTCACAGTTCTGTTTGTAGCAGAGTATATTTTATGTGTTTTTTGTGAGATCAAGTCACAGTTCTGTTTGTGGCAGAGTATATTTTATGTGTTTTTTGTGAGATCAAGTCACAGTTCTGTTTGTAGCAGAGTATATTTTATGTGTTTCTTGTGAGATCAAGTCATAGTTGTGTTTGTAGTATAGTATATTTTATGTTTTTCTTGTGAGATCTAGTCACAGTTCTGTTTGTAGCAGAGTATATTATATGTGTTTTTTGTGAGATCAAGTCACAGTTCTGTTTGTAGCAGAGTATATTTTATGTGTTTTTTGTGAGATCAAGTCACAGTTCTGTTTGTAGCAGAGTATATTTTATGTGTTTCTTGTGAGATCAAGTCATAGTTGTGTTTGTAGTATAGTATATTTTATGTATTTCTTGTGAGATCTAGTCACAGTTCTGTTTGTAGCAGAGTATATTTTATGTGTTTTTTGTGAGATCTAGTCACAGTTCTGTTTGTAGCAGAGTATATTTTATGTGTTTTTTGTGAGATCAAGTCACAGTTCTGTTTGTAGCAGAGTATAATTTATGTATTTCTTGTGAGATCAAGTCACAGTTCTGTTTGTAGCAGAGTATATTTTATGTGTTTTTTGTGAGATCAAGTCACAGTTCTGTTTGTGGCAGAGTATATTTTATGTGTTTTTTGTGAGATCAAGTCACAGTTCTGTTTGTAGCAGAGTATATTTTATGTGTTTCTTGTGAGATCAAGTCATAGTTGTGTTTGTAGTATAGTATATTTTATGTTTTTCTTGTGAGATCTAGTCACAGTTCTGTTTGTAGCAGAGTATATTATAAGTGTTTTTTGTGAGATCAAGTCACAGTTCTGTTTGTAGCAGACTATATTTTATGTGTTTTTGTGAGATCAAGTCACAGTTCTGTTTGTAGCAGAGTATATTTTATGTGTTTTTTGTGAGATCAAGTCACAGTTCTGTTTGTAGCAGAGTATATTTTATGTGTTTCTTGTGAGATCAAGTCATAGTTGTGTTTGTAGTATAGTATATTTTATGTATTTCTTGTGAGATCTAGTCACAGTTCTGTTTGTAGCAGAGTATATTTTATGTGTTTTTTGTGAGATCAAGTCACAGTTCTGTTTGTAGCAGAGTATATTTTATGTGTTTCTTGTGAGATCAAGTCATAGTTGTGTTTGTAGTATAGTATATTTTATGTATTTCTTGTGAGATCTAGTCACAGTTCTGTTTGTAGCAGAGTATATTTTATGTGTTTTTTGTGAGATCTAGTCACAGTTCTGTTTGTAGCAGAGTATATTTTATGTGTTTTTTGTGAGATCAAGTCACAGTTCTGTTTGTAGCAGAGTATAATTTATGTATTTCTTGTGAGATCAAGTCACAGTTCTGTTTGTAGCAGAGTATATTTTATGTGTTTTTTGTGAGATCAAGTCACAGTTCTGTTTGTAGCAGACTATATTTTATGTGTTTTTGTGAGATCAAGTCACAGTTCTGTTTGTAGCAGAGTATATTTTATGTGTTTCTTGTGAGATCAAGTCACAGTTCTGTTTGTAGCAGACTATATTTTATGTGTTTTTTGTGAGATCAAGTCACAGTTCTGTTTGTAGCAGAGTATATTTTATGTGTTTTTTGTGAGATCAAGTCACAGTTCTGTTTGTAGCAGAGTATATTTTATGTGTTTCTTGTGAGATCAAGTCATAGTTGTGTTTGTAGTATAGTATATTTTATGTATTTCTTGTGAGATCTAGTCACAGTTCTGTTTGTAGCAGAGTATATTTTATGTGTTTTTTGTGAGATCAAGTCACAGTTCTGTTTGTAGCAGAGTATATTTTATGTGTTTCTTGTGAGATCAAGTCATAGTCGTGTTTGTAGTATAGTATATTTTATGTTTTTCTTGTGAGATCAAGTCAGTTCTGTTTGTAGCAGAGTATATTTTATGTGATTCTTCCGAGCTTGAGGCAAAACTTTATATGTAGTTTCTAGAAATATGATTTTGGTTAGATAGTATTTACAACTTGAAAAGTAGACAACTCTAGAAGTTTTTGACTATTAAAAGGCAAGATGTTAGTTTGTTTGTTATAATAGAAGTCGCAAAACCATAGCTATAAAAGATTTAGTTAACTAGAAATTACAATTACTTTACAATATTATTCGATTTCTTATGAAAACCTTTAATAAGGTTTATCTTTTTGATTGAAACAGTTTCGAGAACGGCATCTTAAACTTAGTGGGAATTATATCTAGCATTAATTTGACGATTTGTTTTGTTTTGAATTTCGCACAAAGCTACCCGAGGGCCAGCTGCGCTACTCGTCCCTAAATTAGTAGTGTAAGACTAGAGGGAAGGCAACTAGTCATCACCATCCACCGCCAACTCTTGGGCTACTCTTTTACCAACGAATAGTGGGATTTACCGTCATATTATAACGCCCCCACGGCTGAAAGGGTGAGCATGTTTGGTGTGACAAGGATTCGAACCCGCAACCCTCACATTACGAGTCAAATGCCTAAAATTATGGTCATGCCGGGCCTTAATTTGACGAATTACAATGAATCGAGCGTATCCCAATGTTTCCATGTCAGATTATGACGGATACCACATTACATGGATTAAATAATGAAAACATTCATAAGACAATTTAGATTTAATTTTACTTAATAATGAAACATATTCCACACAAGTGATATAATAGGAAAATCGGATATACTAGGATATGTTATTACGACTAAGAAATACTATAAACGTGTAGTTTATTTTCATTTCGGGGTGGATGTTATTAGCGATCATTTACTGATAGGTATTTAAGTTAAATTTTATGGAAAATACAATGAAATGAATAAAAATTTAGAAAAATAAAATATAATTTTGAAAAATCAGATTGAGATAAATTCAATCGTATTTGAATAGAAAATCTAAAAGATTAAACTTTTTATACAGCTGAAAATACAAAAGAAATATATTAATATGTTAATGTTATAAATATATTAATATGTTAATGTTATAAATATATTAACATGTTAATGTTACAAATATATTAACATGTTAATGTTATAAATATATTAATATGTTAATGTTATAAATTATAAATATATAAATATATTAATATTAATGTTATAAATTCTAATGTTAATAATGCCTATAATATCTTGCTACTGAAGCAAGTGTTCCTCAATATATTCCTAAGAAACATACCTGAATTTCCACAACAGAAATGTGCTATTAAAATTAAAAGAAAGATATAGAAATTATATAAAAACAGAAGATAGTTGTTTTAAAACATTTTAAATAAACAACAACATATAAAAAAGGGTTAGTTAAAGGAAAGAAAAGTCTTAATGTTTTTGTAAGGATTCGGGTAACAAGAAAAATCCAGCTTATTTACGAAAAAAAAAACAGTTTAAATATTTTATATTTTGCGAATAACCATTCTTGCAAAATAACCTTATTTGGCCAGTTTCCTGTTCTTCTAGATATCCTAGAATGAATATGTTCGTGCTATTTCTGTCGTAAGGTGTTGCAAGATTTCTTTCTACCTTAACGTGTTAACCCAATCAAAACAAGTTTGTTTCTGGCAGAACTTTTTTGGCGTCACTAGTAGACATTTTTAGAACAACGTTTCCTATTGACCGATGATGTCTCGGGATTCTAGATACAGTAGATTGGTAGTACACTAATGTTCTATCAATGTCCGTTTGTTTCATACTCTTTCTGGGCAGTCGAACAATTTGTCGCCCTGTAAATTATGGTGTGTGAAGAGACATGACTCTACATCAGTAACAGAAGAATTATCTGAACAAAGTATTGATCTGTTTCGAAAAAATATTATAATAAAAATACAATCTCTTATACAAAACAGGTGTATATGTATTTTGACAAACACATACTCAAAACAACTGGTATAGACCATAATAACATCTCGTATAAATCGATCATACTATATTACCACTCAGGTGTTTACTCAGTAACTACTACATGCATGTAGACAGTAACATCAGTATAGAACAAAATGCAAACACTGTAGAAATAAAATGTCTGTAAACTGAGAATTTAAATTTTAAATAATGTTCAGGGCTTGAGTTTGAAGATAGACTCAAACAGAGAGATTTAGAGGTAATGATGAGTGGAAAGCAGTACAATTCTGGTGATAAAGTTGGTATGCAAAAAAAGAAGCAAACAAGTATAACTTCTTAACTTTTGTGAAAAACGATGTAGATATATATTTGTGTGCTTTGAAAAATTAGTGAGAACAGAGAAATAGTCGTCCGGTGAGACACAGGCAAATGTACTGACTTCCAACACCAAAATCCGGGGTTCGACTTTCCGTGGTAGTTCCAGCAACTGGCCCACTGTAGCTTTGCTATAAAACAAACAAACAATGAGATGAATGGCAGTCATAAGATATGCGAGTAAGTTACTTCCAGTATTACAATGAAAGGCACTACCAACTTACATTAAGACTTGGAGCACAGATGAAGCAAAATATGATGAAATAAAATCAACTGTTTTACAAATGTGTAAGTTAAGTTCGGAGATTTATCACAAGAAGTTTGAAAAATAATAATTAAGACAGTTAATAAGTATAGAACAATGCTGAATGAGCTATTAGTTTAATGGATTGGAGGATCTAATTTTACCAGAGACGTTTACAAGGTTGTAAATTTCTTATTGCAAGAGCAAATTTTGACAAAATTACTTATACAGTAAATAATATAGTTAAAAGATAGTAAGACAGAAAATGCCGAAGAAATAGAGACGTTAGTGGATGAAAATGTAGTGACGAGATGGAAGGTTGAAAGTTTGTTTTGTTTTTTTTTGTTTTTTGGAATTTCGCACAAAGCTACTCGAGGGCTATCTGTGCTAGTCGTCCCTAATTTAGCAGTGTAACACTAGAGAGAAGGCAGCTAGTCATCACCACCCACCGCAAACTATTGGGTTATTCTTTTACCAACGAATAGTGGAATTGACCGTACATTATAACGCCCCCACGGCTGAAAGGGCGAGCATGTTGGCGCGATGGGGATGCGAACTCGCGACCCTCAGATTAGGAGTCGCACACCTTAACACGCTTGGCCATGCCGGGCCAAGAGAAATTAGACTAATAAAACTATTAACCGCAAACATAAACTGGATAATGGTCCCTGAGAACTGGAAGTGGAATATTTGTGAAGAGTACTTTTTAAAATAAGGATAAAAATTACAAACCTCAACCAAAATATTATTATATGTGACCAAATTGGACATGTACCTAAATTCTGTAATTAGATCATAAAAACTGTGAGAAGAAGGAATGGTGTAATATATTGTAAAGAAAGAAAGAACATCTCAAATAAGTATTTAGAAAAAAAAAGATAACTAGGCATGCTGTAAATACGGTAAAGAGTAGTTGAAATTGAATAACTCTGATTAGAAAAGAGTTAGTAAAAATATTAGCTCACGGTTGATACATTAGATTTAATTGAATTTTTCACCACAGCTGTACCACATTTGAAGTTTACTGTAGTGTACCACATTTGAAGGCGAAATAGTCGTAAATATGACAGATTATATCCCACATCCAGTTTTGCGTGGTATTAAGGTAGAAGCTATCGAGTTCTAGAATGTTAGCGCTGTTAACACATAGACGGAGTAGCCAGATATGAATGGAAAAAACTAACAACTTTGAAACTAGGTTAGCAGTTAGTAAAAATGTAAATCTTCTAAGTAATACGAATAATGGCGAAATTTTAACTTATGTTAGAACAGAGAACATGGGATGATAACAATTAAGCGGTAGTTAGAAGATGAAAGTTTTGATGAATTACACTGTAGTTGTAGCTAGAAGATTAAAGTTTTGATGAATTACACTGTAGTTGTAACTAGAAGATTAAAATTTTGATGAATTCCACAGTGGATATAGTTAGAAGATGAAAGTTTTGATGAATTACACTGTAGTTGTAGCTAGAAGATTAAAGTTTTGATGAATTACACTGTAGTTGTAACTAGAAGATTAAAGTTTTGATGAATTACACTGTAGTTGTAGCTAGAAGATTAAAGTTTTGATGAATTTCACAGTGGATGTAGTTAGAAGATGAAAGTTTTGATGAATTACACTGTAGTTGTAGCTAGAAGATTAAAGTTTTGATGAATTACACTGTAGTTGTAGCTAGAAGATTAAAGTTTTGATGAATTCCACAGTGGATATAGTTAGAAGATGAAAGTTTTGATGAATTACACTGTAGTTGTAGCTAGAAGATTAAAGTTTTGATGAATTACACAGTGGATGTAGTTAGAAGATTAAAGTTTTGATGAATTTCACAGTGGATGTAGTTAGAAGATGAAAGTTTTGATGAATTACACTGTAGTTGTAGCTAGAAGATTAAAGTTTTGATGAATTACACTGTAGTTGTAGCTAGAAGATTAAAGTTTTGATGAATTACACTGTAGTTGTAGCTAGAAGATTAAAGTTTTGATGAATTTCACAGTGGATGTAGTTAGAAGATGAAAGTTTTGATGAATTACACTGTAGTTGTAGCTAGAAGATTAAAGTTTTGATGAATTACACTGTAGTTGTAGCTAGAAGATTAAAGTTTTGATGAATTTCACAGTGGATGTAGTTAGAAGATAAAAGTTTTGATGAATTACACTATAGTTGTAGTTAGAAGATGAAAGTTTTGATGAATTTCACAGTGGATGTAGTTAGAAGATTAAAGTTTTGATGAATTCCACAGCGAAGTCGTGTTATATGATCCGAAAAATACTTAAACTTTGTATAGGTAAAATAATTATTTAGTTAACGCTTTGGCCAAATGACTCTCTAGTCCCCAGCGAAAGTCCTTTAGTTAAAATGTTGTATCTCAAAGATATCATAAAAAAATAACTATTTATTTACAACCAGTGAGACTACCCGGCTTGCCTCGCATTATTAAGTTGATTTATTCTGGACGACTAGGTCAGTGTGCGTATTTGGAACGTATTTTAGCATAAAAATATAATCTATATATTTTTGTCGCTGTTTTACGGGATGTGGTCTGTTCATAAAGGAAACCTTCACTGTGACTCCCCTTCCATTTTAAACTTAAATAATAGAAACAAATAATAAAAACTAAACCTTTTTCGTTAATGAAGTATCCAAATTTTAAACCACGAATTTTTTTTCAAGTTTTTAGTTCATACATTCATTTTACTTTTTCAACACATAGCATTTTCACAAAATATTAGGTTATACATTCATGGCAAAGTAACACAATATAAAATCCATTGTTAGAATGCATTGTTTTAAAATGCACTTGGAGTTCTATATTTTAGGAATTAATATATCAGGAACCAGCTTTTTATGTTGTTTCTCTCTAGTTTGCCTCATTAAAAAGATGTGCACACGCATAGATGAGAGAAGTAATACTACCCATGTGCAGACCTTCACACTTCACTAGTATTGGTGCAAAATATCAGGATTTTAGTTTCTTTGCTCTTGGAGCTATGACGGTCACAGTTTTTCAATGTGGTTTTTTGCATAAAAAGATGCGTATGTGCGCACTCACGATGATAAATAATAATACCCAGGAGCACACACACCCTCAGGATTCACTTATTATTGGTGCAGAATTTCAGGTTTCTAGGTTCTTTGTTTTTGGTGCTAAGGCGAACGCATATTCTTGTTTTTCAGTTGCTTACTTCACAAAAGAATGCACACGTGGATAAGTAATAATACCGAAGTGCACACTCGCAGGGTCTACTTAGTATTTGTGTAAAATTGTAGGTTTCTAGGTTTTTCTTTTTGCAGTATGGTGGTCACACACACCTACACTAACACGTCCTTTTTTGTTATATAATTCTGATGTTTGGTTTTTATCTAATAAGTATTCTGCATAACTCTGGCACGACATACATACAATTTATTATATATTTTTGCCCTTAACAACAAATACACATTGTCTGGATGTTACGCGATGCTGGTGTATGTTGTTTTTCGTGCAATGTTACACAGTGGTTTATCTGCACTCTGTTTCGCCATGGAAAATGGCAGTCGGGTTTTAGAGCTGGAAGTCGGTAAACTTACCGCTGATCCACTGGGAAACCAATACTACCTGGTCGTCGCGTTAGATGCCACCTAGCAACCACATTGAGAATTTTAGTTCTTTCAGTAACCCGTAACTTTAAAAATATATCTTCGATTTTATTTTTATGTCACAAAAACAAGATATTACAAATTGAGTAACGTGTGATGTAACAGATTTAATAATATCTTAATATATATGTTTGTTTCAGTTTGGTATATATTTGGAAATGTATGTGATTTGTATTGCAAAGTGTGTATTGTGCAAGTCACGCCTGTTCTCTAAATTTGTAGGAGATTCTCGAGTGTAAGAATCAGCAATATATATTTTACGAAAGTACTAGCATATCTTCGAATATTGTTGTCATGTGAACTTTCGAGATTGTCGCCTTAATGTTTATAAATCAATAGGCCAAGAGACATTTTTATATAATACTGTTAGTATACTAAAAGGATCGGTAGCTTTAATTGTAATTAGCCCTTATTAATCGGAAAAACTACAGATATTTGACACGGAACGTTTATAGATTTCGAACATTACGAAACGCCCAAATCCCCGTGAATTAACTTCGGACATTATTTCTATGAGGACATTAGATATTGTCGTCGGTGAAAAAACTAATGTGTGCTTCAAGCTGGCAAGCCGTCAAGAAAGTATACCTGTTTATTAACGTAGAATTAACTCGCTCTCCGTGAATGTCGATGAAAGATTCAGTTCCGGAGCAGATAGAAGACTCAGTATTGTTTGTAAGTTTGTAAAACTTTTGTATATAAATCTTTGTTCGTAATAACTGTAGTTATAAATCGTATTGTTGTTTGTATATTAAAATATATTTGTGCTCAGAAAGAAAAACTGTGTGTATTAAACTTGTCGGCAAATATCATAAACTTAATACATATCGACATTTAATTAACTTCTAAATTAAAATTAAAATTTCCATTTATTTGAAATTGTAATACGTAAGGTACATAACATACTAACGGCCCGGCAGATTAAGGCGTTCGACTCATAATCTGAGGGTCGCGGGTTCGAATCCCCGTTGCGCCAAACATGCTTTCAGCCGTGAGGGCGTTATATTGTTACGGTCAATTCTACTACTCGTTGGTAAAAGAGTAACCCAAGAGTTTGCGCTCGCCGTCCCTAATTTAGTAGTGTAAGACTAAAGAGAAGACAGCTAGTCATCACCACCAACCTTTGGGTACCAACGAATAGTGGGATTGACTGTCACATTATAACGCCCTCACGGCTGAAAAGGTGAGCATGTTTGGTGCGACGGGGATGCGAACCCAACGACCCTCAGATTACGAGTGGAACGCCTTAATCCACCTGGCCATGCCGGCCCCGGGATAAGTTATAATACATAACAGTGATGCGTTATGAAAATCCACGTTCAAAGATTGTACGACATATCAAATTATAATGAGTAAAAACCTCTCTAAAAACATGTATTTGACGTGTGATATATTACTATTAAATACATGACAAACTTATAAATTTCATTCATGAAAAACAAAAACAGGGCGAGAAGAATTACACTTAACAGACGTTATTTGCACAAATACGGTGATAACACTAATACTGAATGTGTTTGTTGTCGCATTGAATCATCGAAGATAGTACGCAGCATTAAGATTAAACATAAATAAATAGATCCACCCTTTTCTTTGTAATAAATTAATTATAAACAGAGTTAGTCTTAAATACCTAGAAGCCTTGACTGAATACTAGCTTGAAGATTTCAAGCAGATTAATTTTTGTTTAAATTCAAAACCTAAGTCATTTTTACAAACGTAAATGTTCTCATTCATTCTAGTTCAAAACATTTCTTACTACTCACAAATAAATTAGCTTTTCACATACAATAAAATGACGTACGGCATGGTTCTGATAAGCTGGGTGATGACTTTATGACATATTTGTTTATTTTCGATCTTTTCTTCTATGAGCGATTGACATTTTTGGATGCTTTTACACGCGAGTTTCTTATTTTAAGTCAAAGACATGGGACACTTCAGTAGCTATTATAAAGTAAAGCTAAGCCTATTCTGTGACTGTTCATTTGTATTTTAAGTATATTTATTCCAAATCTCAATACAAATATTTTTGAATATTTGAACAGAAAGAAGTATCACAATATCATATGTATGTTTGCTGCAGAAAATTTTCTCAGTTACCATTAACACGTAAAATAACTATAAGAGTAAACATTTGAATAGCTATTGCAGTAACTTAAAAATACATTTTAAATAAATATATAAATAAAAAATAAAAATAAAAATTTCAGTTCCACATAAAAACGTGTTTAAATAACTTATAAAACTAATCCAGTATTCTAATTAAAAAATGAAATTAAAATGTGAACATGGTACTTGCACATTAAACATTTATTTTCATATATTATAAATTTTCACCAGCAAACTTTAAATTTTTTTTGGAATTATTCAGTACAGTTGTTATTTCTCTGCTTTCTATAGTCTTGAATGATGTCTCCAGTGTTTTAATAATTGGAGTAGAGTATTATAGTTAAGTTCGTCGTTTTAGGCGTCAGTATATTTTTCTCTTTTACTCAAAAAAAACTTGTAGCGAGAGATAATAAAGTTATATTTACATCAGCTGATTTCTTTCTTGGCTTTCGCGCTAACCTACATGAGCGTTTCCGGCAGTAGTCGTTTCTACTTTTAAAGATATTGTCTCAAGAGAAGAAAATTAGTCAACACTATCCACCCCCAGCTTTTGGGTTACTCTTCTCAGACTGAATAGTGAGATCTAGCTGTCACTTTTATGAATAATACACTAGCTCCATAGTGCGGAACGTTATTTATTTCTGGCGTTAACAGGACATGATGCAAGATACATCAGCTTTGCAGTTCAAACGTTAACCATTGGCTGCAGTTTTGTCATAGGGGGAAAAAGTCACAACATAAGATAGATTTTTAGACAAGATTAGTTTAAAAAGTGTGACGATAATCTGCCAGCCTAATAGAAATCAAGGTTCGATGTCTACAGTTACAACTACAAATACATACAAAATTATTAAAGAATTTAACTGCTTTTGTTGGTTACTAGATAAGAAAAACACACTGATGAGGAAGAAAACACAGTCGAATAATAAAATATTTTTGTATTAACGTTTCAGAATACACACATTTCAACGTCAGCATACTCCTTCAGTAAATACAAAACTAATAGTACAAATAATAATCTGAATGTAGAACATAGTTTACGTACTACGGGGCATTGTAAAAGCAACGTTGGGAATGAAAGTGGTGAAGGGATTGTAAAACCACTAAATGGATTTTGATGTAAGCCCACACTAAATAAATAAGTAAATGTGGTTATCCAACTAATGATAATGAGTTAAAACGAGTTTAACTTAAGTTATGTTGATTTATTGTTTAAACTAGAGGGATTTTGCGTCAAATCTGTGCTGTCTCCTGCCAAAACTTATAACTCCATTTATAACAATTTGTGTCCTGTCTCGTCATTGTGTTTGTGGATAACAGAGATGCAACGATATAATACAGAAACCACAATTAATTCTTTGCAAATTAGTACTTGACATATTCTTCTTATGAATGGAAGAAATAAATGATCGTCGAATAATATTTTCTGGTTGTTAATATATAACGTGTTGGGTTTCATGCTTAGCCAATTAAAATGTTGCAAGAGAGCACATTCTGAATTAATGGTAATGTCTTTAAACGTTTTATTATAGTCTTAGGATTTGTTGTTGCTTTGAATTAAGCACAAAGCTACACAATGGGCTATGTGTGCTTTGCCCACCACGGGTATCGAAACCCGGATTTTAGCGTTGTAAGTCCGCAGACATTCCGCTGAGCCACTAGGGGGCTAGTCTTAAGATTATCAAGCCAAACGTTTCTGTTTTTAAACTTATTTACAAATCTAAATTATAATAATCATTTTATTAAATTTGAAATATTAAATGTTTTACAAAACTGTGAAATACATTTGTCTTTTTTAGAAGATAAAATTCAATATTAATGAAGTGTAAATACATATTACAAAAATAAAATTTATAATACCTATGGTTCACGTGAAAACTCTGAGAAAGAAAATTGCGTTGGCTACTTTCCCGATAGATGTCACTACCAATCAGTTTTGTGTTAAATAGTATTTTTGCAGTCTTTCTTGATCGTTTTGTTTTAGTAGCAAGAAGAGAACCCCATCACACCAAACATGCTTGCCATTTCTGCCGTGGAGGCGTTATAATGTGACGATCAATTCCACTATTTGTTGGTAAAAGAGTAGCCCAAGAGTTGGCAGTGGGTGATGATGACTAGCTGCCTTCCTTCTAATCTTACACTGTTAAATTAGGGATGGCTAGCGCAGACAGTTCTCGTAAAGCTTTGCCCAAAATTCAAAACAAAACAAACCAAACCAAGGAAAGAAAAATAATTAAACTCATGATTTGTGAATTAATTGAAAATTAAGTTTCAAACTCCTTCTCTAGAAACAGTGAAATAGAAAAGACATTTGTTACATAAGAGGAATCAATGTAAGATTGCACTGTTTCATTAAATGATTTAGCGACATCAGTGTTTTTAATCTTGTTGATTACGTTTCTTATGGTTTTTATAATGTTTATTTTCAACATATATGAACAATACATACTAACGTATTACATTACTATTAATCATATTCATCTTAATAATCTGGCCAGGTGGTTAAGGCATTCGACTCCTAATCCGAAGGTCGTGGGTTCGAATCCCCGTCCCACCAAGCAGGCTGGCCCTTTTAACCGTTGGAGCGTTATAAAATGACGGTTAATCCCATTATTCGTTGGCAGTGGGTGGCAATGACAAACTGCCTTCTCTCTAGTCTTACACTACTAAATTAGGGAAGGCTAGCACAGATAGCTTTGCGCGAAATTCAAAACAAACTATCTATAACATATACCAAATCTGCGTTCTCCGACCGCAAAATATTTATTTTACCAACTACCACACTGAAACTTATACAGAATTTTTTGCTTCCTTTTGTCTGCAAATCCATATTATATCGAGTTCATTATTTAATAGTCACTCTTATGCAATCAAATAGCTATTTTTAAATAAAAACAAAGATAACTAGAAGCTGAATGTTCTAAGAAGATCCATATCTTCAGAGATCCGATCTCATCTAGCTCAGTCAAAGGGTTGGCCCTGTGGTAAAGCTCGGTATTACAGAGCAGGATTAAAATTGATGAGATACTATAAATATCCCCTGTACCGAGCCAGATTAGAGCCCTTGTGATGTCAAACAATATTCCCCGTACCGAGCCAGATTAGAGCCCTTGTGATGTCATATAATATTCTCTGCACCTTAAACTGTGCGTAACTTATAAAAATAACAACCAAGCCCCAGTGTTAAAAGTGTTACTCACTGGCTGCTGCTTTTCGTCTGGTCAGAAGTTCAAAATTAGAGTCGCTGGAAAATATTCGCAATAACCTTTCCATAAATGTAAAATATGAACACAAACATATGTTATGTATCATGAAAATTGTGAGTTTTACTTTCTAACAACAATAATACTATTTGCTTTGAGTATTAATCCCCCCCTCACGAAAAGGTAAAACATTTAGATCCATGCTGGATTAAAGCTACCAGTATCTGAAATTACACACGGAAAACTTGTTTGTTTGACTGTATTTGCTGTTGTTGTTTGTTATGAAGGATATACATGTTGGGAAAGGAAGTATTCAAGCTTTAGTTTTTGTTGTTTGTCATAACTGTAATGTGTGAACATTTAAGATTTGATGAAATCAAAACGTTTCTAAACTCGAGTTTGTTAAATGCCTCTCTTTCTTTTGATCAACTCTAAGATGATATTGAGAAATCGGCTAATCTTTGCTCGATCAACTGCTTTAGGTGTTTGGATTAACAAATACAGCTGCTCTTACTTTCTGACAAATGACGCTTAAAAATTAGTCAACACAGTGTTGTCATGGAAAAAAATATATAATTTATTATAAAAATATACACAGATCAGCTATATAATCTTAATAAATAACATTTTACAAGATCTAGCTAGTGTTTAAGAAATCTTAATTCGTCATATGTCCATATTTATGTTGCATTACAATTTTCATAACTATAAGCCTATTGAAAAAAATGTTAGAAACTGTTTTGAACATCGTAGCCAATGAACACAAATTTAAAGAAAAATGCTGTGCCTACAGATGATGTTTGAACATTTCCATTGTAAGCATTTAAGTTTAAACAAAAAATAAACAAAATATTTAAATAATATTAATGTTAGTAAAGACTTTGAAAACAGGAATAATATATTTCATTGTAACAGCTGTTTGATTCTAAAATTATTTACAATATAAAAAAAAATCCTTCTTGGCGAATTATTTCTAACCGTATCCTCAAGAAAATACTATATATTTATTTCTTAATGATAATATGTCTTCTAGAGTTTCGCTTCTCATATTTCCTTTATAACATCGTTGATTTTACCTTTTTTTATATCGAGCATTTTCTGTAGTACACTCTAATTTGGTTTGTTCTTTTTAAACCCTCATTACCAATAAATCTTATTCTATACTTCAACTGGCTTTTTATTAATTAAACTGAAGACTGTGTAATGTTAAAGAAGATATAGTATCTTATTTTTGATATAAAGTTGAGCAAGTGTGGCCTAGTTGTTATTAGGTCAAGGAACTAGAGTTTAATAATTTACAGTGGGTGCTGTTGACTAACTCCATAAATTCAAAATTAAGATCAGCTGTATATAGACAGTTATTTGTATAGCTTTATGCGAAAATTCCAAACACAGCAACAACAAAACGACAACATTAAACATAATATTATTTTGTCTTGTCACAAAAGATGTTACATTTTCAAAATGACTTAAATTGTGCATTTGAAGAATAATGTTTTTTTGTTGAAAAAAATGCTTGTATGTTGGCCGTAAAAACTGTCTAGCTAGGACTTAACCCTCGTAATCCATTACAACATAAAAAAACTCAACATCTTTCTTGTTCGTAAAACAGCACAGATGGGTTTTCTTCTTCTTTTAAGCAAGAGTACATATCAGAATAATTCGTAAGTATTTTGAATACTAAAATAGTTGAAGCCATACATTTGTCACTGCTATACAAAATAAAACCTTTGGGTTATTGCCAAGTTCAACTATAAAATTCTCCCTTTAGAACTAACAATGATGAAATGAAAGTATATATACAGATAAAAGACTGATAGGTTGCTTATATTTAGCACAATTCAATAAGCGAATTCATTTCTAACAACAAAACTTTTGAAAGCTGCCAGAACACGTTTATTTTCAGCCATGTTTTAAACCTTTTGAAATTAGATTAGCTTAGTAAGAAAACAGCATAGCAAAAAATGAAATGTTTTATTTTCGAGACAGTTGTAAGTAAAAGTGTTTCCAAAGTAGAGCAAATTTGTAGGTTTACTAAAAAATGTACTTGGTAATGTTAGACTTAAACAGTACTAAAAATGTCCGTGGTAATGCCACACTCAAATAGTACTAAAAATGTACCTGTTAATGCTAGACGTAAATAGTACAAAAATATAGCTGGTAATGCTACACTTAAATAGCATTAAAAATGTTCCCGGTAATGTTACACTTAAATATTATTAAAAATGCACCTGGTAATGCTAAACTTAAATAGTATTAAAATGTATCTGGTAATGCTACACTTCAATAGTACGAAATTTTACCTGGTATTGCTACACTTAAATAGCATTATAAATGTTCCTGGTAATGTTAAGCTTAAATAGTACTAAAAATGTACATCCTAATGCTAGACTTAAGCAGTACTAAAATGTACTTGGTAATACTACACTTAAATAGTATTAAAATGTATCTGATAATACTACACTTAAATAGTATTAGAAATGTACCTGGCAATATTGGACTTAAACAGTAATATTACAAATGAAGGCAGGAGCTGTCCTTCCGTTATTTTGAACCATAACACATGAATAAACCGTCTGACTGGTTATCATTTAAAACTTGACCTTGTAAGAAGATCTGTCTGATTCGTCTTTCGAATGTCATTCTAACGGTTCACACGGATCCTCACAGGTCTTCCGAATGTCAATCTAACGGTTCACATGGATCCTCACAGGTCTTCCGAATGTCATTCTTATGGTTCACATGGACCCTCACAGGTCTTCCAAATGTCATTCTAACGGTTCACACGGTTCCTCAAAAGTCTTCCGAATGTCATTCTAACGGTTCACATGGATCCTCAAAAGTCTTCCGAATGTCATTCTAACGGTTCACATGGATCCTCACAGGTCTTCCGAATGTCATTCTAACGGTTCACAAGGATCCTCACAGGTCTTCCGAATATCAATCTAACGGTTCACATGGATCCTCACAAGTCTTCCGAATGTCATTCTAATGGTTCACATGGATCCTCACAAGTCTTCCAAATGTCATTCTAATGGTTCACATAGATCCTCACAAGTCTTCCAAATGTCATTCTAACGGTTCACATGGATCCTCACAGGTCTTCCGAATGTCATTCTAATGGTTCACATGGATCCTCACAGGTCTTCCGAATGTCATTCTAATGGTTCATATGGATCCTCACAACACTGCTTTTAACTTCTGGCAAAGGTACAATGTAATTTAATTTGATGTTTAAAACTTACATTGCTTGTAAAATTCATTCTATGCTTCTTCAGCAGACATTTTATACAAATGTCATAACTGCTCCATGTGACATTACTGTTAGACAAATTTCATACAATGTTTAAATTATTGTTTGTTTTTTATTGCATTTAACATGATTATATTTTAATTACTGTAATACCTATATATTTACAGTGTCGTAAATGTATAACCAAAACGTTTTGTTGGGTGAGGGAAGTGAGGCGACAGTAGTGTTAAACACACCTAATAGTATGTATACCGGCCCGGCATGGCCAAGCGCGTTAAGGCGTGTGACTCGTAATCTGAAGGTCGCGGGTTTGCATCCGCGTCGCGCCAAACATGCTCGTCCTCCCAGCCGTGGGGGCGTTATAATGTGACGGTCAATCCCACTATTCGTTGGTAAAAGAGTAGCCCAAGAGTTGGCGGTGGGTGGTGATGACTAGCTGCCGTCCCTCTAGTCTTACACTGCTAAATTAGGGACGGCTAGCACAGATAGCTCTCGAGTAGCTTTGTGCGAAATTCCAAAACAAACAAACAATAGTATGTATAACTTATTGCTTTGTCATACAGTATTAGCATGGTTATACTTTAGTTAATTCTAGCCACTTGTTGTACGATTCAGATGTTCATGTAATTTCTTAAGTTATATATCCCTAAATATTTGGTTGTAATATTAGTACAGATTTGCTACTTGATTCCACAAATAAACAGTAATAACGCGGCATTTAAAATGGATTACTACAAAGTAGTTATCCAATTCAGATGTTACTTTTCTCTAATATAACATCGGAACTGTAGCTAGCGGGTTTCTATCAGTCACAGATGTTTTCGGGGATGATTGTGTGAAGGTTGCTTATAGGCGGTTATACCGATGTTACACTGCCCAACCAATCGTACATATTTGGTACTTGAAGTTAAAAGTTAGTGTTTTAAGTTCCATTACTAATGTTTCCTCAGTTATTTACTTGCTATAAATTTCATTAAGAGTATTGATTTGAACCATTAATATATCTCATTTTGTTAGCACAATATATTTATTTAGGAATAAACTGGTTGAACCTCGCGAGATACTGTTGGGATGACGGACATGTAATATCGTTACCAGCGAGTGCCCAACTATGAAACAATACATTAAAGTCTTTATTAGAATGAACGAAAAAAAGATATACTTAGTTAGTTATGTCCATCACTGGGTTCTAGTTTCGCTCTACGTTGGTGGCTTGCTGTGACAGAAAGTTAATATTAATGTAGTATCACACTTTATTCTTTAAGTAAGGTACTTATATAAATTAGTAGTAAGACGATTTTATTGCATACTACTGTATCGTAACTGAATTAAAATTTGGTGATAAATTTGTTCATGAATTAATTTTTAGTACTTTAAAATTAACGTCCTATATTAATAGTATAATAACATTGCTTTATTTGGCTTTGTTAAGTTGACAAGATAGGTGTTTTTGGAACAGTTTCCTATTGCCTCATAGCTCGATTAGAAACATTTCTTGATAGCCATTTCAAATGTTGCATTGTAGCCAGGCTTAAATATATTTTCTAGGAGTGATTATGGATAGTACCTGGTAGTCAGACTAGATATGTTTATTGGTAAAATTATTGTTTTATAGATATTTCTTAGTAACCACTGTTAGTTTGGACTGGTAGTCACATTAGAGATATATTTAGGTTGCATTATTGTTACCTAAATATATTATAGTAACCCTTCTTAATGCTGACTGACAGTCATATTAAAAATGTTTTTATGTAACATTATTGTTTCCTACATATTTGTTAGCTGCCGTTGTAACTGTGGACTGTTATTCAGGATAGAGATGTTTCTAGGTAGCTTTTTAAGCGCTATACAAATCATAACTGCATGAAAAATTGCCTGAAAATGTGAAGAGATGACCAACAAAAGAAAGTCTAAAAGTGGAAACAACTGTGTATGTAATAGAAATGGAAAGATACTGTTTGATTTAGAAGAAGTTATTAACAACTTGGTAGAGTATATGAATGTACTCTATTACGACAAGAGAGGATATCATCCTGAAAGTGAAAAGAACGAAGGAAGAACCATTATGAAGCTGAAAGTAGAAAACGTTATTAAAGATATGAAAGGGGCAAAACAAGTGCAAATAATGGCATTAGTACAGAAATGTTGAAACCATTAGACAATGCAGGACTGAAGAACATTACTGAATTCTTGTGTTTCAACTTGTGTCATAAAAATATTGGCTAGAACTGGTGATATTAGGTTGCCCATCACGGATTATTACTGAATTCTGTACCTTGTTTACGATTGTGGATAAATTTCGTCTGATATGAACGACTGAATATTTGTCAGAATGCCAAAGAAAGCAAAACGACACTAAATCTGATGATTCACATACTGACGATCACATTGAAGGTCATACTACAAAGAAATCGGCGAACAATTGAAGAAGAAATAAATGAAGCACAATGTGGATTCACAACAGGAAAAGAAACAATAGAAGGAATATTTAATTTAAGAACAATGGCAGAACGATACTTGAATAGTGGGAAAGATGTGTGTATGTTTTCTTCATTGATTATGAAAAATATTTTGACAGGATCAGTTATGAAAAGCTGACAAAACGCTTGAAAAGCTGGAATATGGACGATAGAAATCTGCAGTTGGTACGAAATCTGTATTGGAACCAAAAACCGTTCATAAAGACTGAAGAGGGAATATTAACAGAAATATAAATTAAAAGTGGAGTATAATAGGGATGTGTCCTCTCCCCATGTCTATTGTACACACAGAACATCTTTCGTAGCATTGAGAGTAATAAAGGTTATTAAAGTTGCTGGCATGGTGGTAAACAATTTAAGATATGCTGATAACACTGTACTGATGGCTGATACAGAACAAAACCTACAAAACATTTAAATGATGTAAAAATCATAGGAAAGAGGTATGGAATGAAAATGAATGATAAAAAACAAATAGAATGTTAATAAGTAGACACGAAGATAAGGCAGAAATTCAGATCAAAATAGAAAAAACAAAACCATAGAACAAGTACAGTGATTCACATACTTAGGCCAGACCATAACAGGTGATGGACAATATTAAGCTGAATTAGTGAAGAGACTTGAGGTGGTAAAAGATGCCTTTAGTTGTGTAAAAACAAGTCTGATATCAAAGAACATAAGTGTAAAAACAAGGAAAGGAATCATAAAGTGCTATACATTGTCAACTCTTGTATATGGTTTTGAAACATAGACCTTGACACAAGCATTGGTTAACAGATTGGAAACATTTGAAATATGATGAAAGTATCTCTGATATACAAGGTAACAAATGAAGAAGTTCTCAATGTATTGAATGTCAAAAGATATGTTGTACCAACCATCAAACAGAAGAAAGTAGCGTATTGTGTACATATTATGAGACGAGACAACGTCTCATACTAGAGGGCTACTAGAGTCCTACTAGAGGGCCAAATAGAAAGAAGAAAAGATATAGTGGAAGACCAAGAAAAGAGTGGATAACATATATTAAAGAGTGAACTGAGATAGTAAAACATGAAGACCTGGTGAGAAAATTACAGAAGAGAAAGAAGTGGAGGACTGTGAAAATCAACCTTCCTGAAGAAGACGGAACATAATGATGATTGTGAATGTTGATTAGAAACCAAGCTCATTGTTTTCTAGAAGTCACGATGGATACTACTTTCTAAACGTATTTAATGTTCCATTAGAACAGTATTTACTACACTGGGTTTAGGTCATGATAAAGTGACAAAAACATTTTAAGTTATTGTAAGAGGTTTTAGACTTCAGCTTAATATTAATTTATTGTATGAACATTAGTAAATATAGTAGATAAGATTAGGAGCGACACCTATAGCCTCAAACAGATAATTTAGTGTCGCATAATTTTATATGAGAATAAAAAAAAAGTAATCAAGTTATGTGTATGACTTGAAGATAAGGCGATGCGGTCACTCCGAAACCCTGTGTATTTTTGATTGCTCATAACTCCCTGCTACTCTTTTACCAACGAATAGTGGGATTGATCGTCACATTATAACGCCCCCACAGCTGGGAGGGTGAGCATGTTTGGCGCGACCCTCGGATTACGAGTCGCGCGCCTTACGCGCTTGGCCATGCCGGGCCCCCCCTTTAAAGAGTACACTCGACTCTAATGCGTCGAGTACGAGTTTGTTTTGTTTTTTTGCGGAAACAGGCAAATTTCTGAGCTCACTTACTTATGAGGCCATATTTTTGGTACACCTTGTAGATATAAAGGGGCGGGCAGAAAAGTGCCACCCACTTTGGAAATGTTGTTGATTTGTTATGTTTTTTTATGAAATAACAGAAAAATATGTGAAACTATATGTTTCTAGAATGCACGAGACGAGATCTGTTCAAACGTGATCTCAAATCTTAGTTATTATTACTGGCTTTCAGTGAGTTTGTGCAGATAGTCCTGAGTGATGGACTACCATTCTTCGAGTACTTCAAAAAATTCATCTTCCGTGCTTGGCTCGCGATCTTTTGTCAATTGGTTTAACTCAGCCCATAAATTGTCAATCAGATTAATATCAGATGATTGACCTGGCCGTTCCACTTAACATGTTAAGATCAAATGCTTATCTGAAACGTTTAAAAGTTTAACACAGCCAAATAAAGCCATATCTTTTTCTACCTTTGTGTACAATATAATAATAACGAGTTTCAACTTGTACATGACATAACTAGAACACATTATTTTGAACTTGCACAATACTCTAATGGTACAAGCATTAATTTTGTACTTTTGATCGATTCATTGTCAGAGATGCACATTCACGCATACCACATTTGTCAAAGAAACTGTTAGTTAAAGCTTACACGTGTTTATGAGTAAAATAAGCAAATCTGCATATTTATCTACGAGGTGCACATGTCATATGATGTGCGTTAGAACCAAAACTTGTACGGGCTTTGCCGCATATTGTACACCATGTCTCTCGTGGAATGTTTATCTATATATTGTATTTCGGTGACATTTTGGGCAAAGATCAAGATTCGTGACTCGTAAGGGAGTAAAATCAGCTTTTAAAATGTTGTGAAGACTAAAACTATGAGAACAAATAGAAAAGAGGTCAGCGCAAGTTTCTTTACGGTTGTTTTTAAGACCGTTTGCACTTAAATATATGCCCATTAAAAGATGACAGGTAACACAAGTGATCTTGACATGTGGTGATGACATTTGATGAAAGTATTTCGACACACTTTATCTCATTGTGTTATTCACTATATCCTTCTTTCGCAAGAAAACAAGAGAGGAAGTTGCTATAAAACAAAAGAAAATACCAAGTTATAAATACACCAGACACAGAAGCACTCCACAAGATACGATGGTTCACATATTTTGTGTTTTTATCTCACCTCAATAGTATTGCTAAAACTACTTTCTCATTAAGTTTGTCAGATCGTGTGCTATTGTCGTAGTAATTGTTACCATCTCTAGTTAAGTCCAAACGTATGTGACAGATTTATTTCACTAATTAGAATATATTTGTCAAAAACTAGTCATGAGCAGTCTGGGTTCGAAAATTTGCATAATATTATATTCTAGCCGGGTTACTCCTTTTCAAAGCTGTGAAAAATAATAATTTGATTCCTATGTGAATGAGATTGACGACTCATAATCTATGTTGACCAAAGCAACAATAGACATATGACACTTTATTTGCTTTTCTTTCATTCTTCTCTGCAATTGATGAAACTATCATTTTACTCACCACAATATCTATAAGACATTTATAGTTTTATTTGAAGAATGATTATGCCTGCGGTCTTCCTGTACCATTGGCACGTAAACGTAACATAACTTAATGTAATGTATAAGATGTAACTTTAAAACGATATGTTAAATATACTATTAATACTTTAGAATCATGCTGTACTAGCAAGTAAGCAGAAAGAAAGAACGTTAAAACTAGGTATGCTTCAATTCAAGTAGCCCTCCAGTGACACAGTGATATGTCTGCAAACTTATACTAAAATAAATCAGATTTCGATACCCGTAATGGATAGAACACAGTTAGTCCTTTGTGTACTTTTAGGCTTAATGACAAACAACAAATCAGCTCGAGTAACATTGACCTAAACAATGAATGCCTCATTTTTAGATCGACTTCAATGAATTGTGAACAAAATTGAATTTTAAATATCTTCTGTTTTGATTAGCAATTAACTTTTAATTAGTTCTACCAAGTAACAATTCACAGGATAATTACTAAAAGTATTAATATAGGATAAGTAAATCTCACTGAAAAGTAAAAAGTAGCACTAACTCCAGAATTTAGAACTGATAATAATAATAATAGTGACAAGAAAACACAAAACAAAATATCCTTACTTGAGCGAAGATATTTCCTGAGACACAAAACAAAATCTACCTATGCGACAGGAAATATTTCTTAAGACACATAAAATCTTACGTGCGAGGACATCTTTGCTGAAAAATATCCAAGGAAGTCTTTTTGAAACGTGCAACACAATGTCCTTAAATGTGAGGAAACATTTCCTGCGACTCATAAAAACATTTCCTCACAAACGAGGACATCTTTTCAGAAACATAATGTGAAATATTCCTATATATATATTCTTTATTTTGTACTTTTAGGAGGTTTTAGACAACGACTGGAAAAATAGTTGTTTAGTGTTCGTTTTATTATGAGCGCTCTTTTTCTTCATCGAAATCTGATCTTTTTTTAAAGTTTTAGTGTTGACCTTATCAAACGAACAATACTGTAGTTTAATTCTATTTATCTTACACTAGGTCAGTTGGTGTAGTTTCATACATTTGTATATTAACGCAACTAAATTAATGTCGTCACTTTAAGATACAATTTGATAAGTATTCACTGTTCCCGTAGAAAACATGCTAATGTCTGCAGTTTCGGTTGTTGTTGGATTAATAAATAAGCTTACATTAAAATATTGATGAATTAATGTGCGAATGTTAGTGTAATTGAATTAACGTTCGCAGTTTCAGTTGTAGTGGATTAATGTATTAATGCCCCCAATTTCAAGTATAAATATTTTAGTGCCCACAGTCCCAAGATAGTTGGATTAATGGCTACAGCCATAGCAGTAGACATCTATGGTACTAGATGTAGTTGGATTATTGTCCCTACTTTCAGTGTAGCCGGAATAGTATCCTCAGTTCTAGCTAATTGTATTAAAATCCACGATCATAGTAGTAGCTTTGTTAATGTTATTAGTTCTAGATATAAATATATTAGTCAGGCCACAGTCCCAGTTAGGTTAAACCTTTTTCTCATTTTAGAAGTACCGAATGATTAAAGTTAATGCTTAATACAAAACTGATTTATTTTAATTCCAGTCGCTCACCTTTTCACTTACTGTTGCTAAAGCTGATAGTTTATAAATGTTTCTGTGTTAATCTTTGAATATTCTCCATTACAGATTATTATGTATGAATAATACATTATTTACAATGTATAACAAAAACATACACTTTAAAAGATTTTTTGGTTGTTTTTCTTTGCGCCACAAATACGTAGGTGAATATTTTTAGGGAAAAGAATGAATCACAGATATTTGTAATGTTTGATTGGGGCAGCTTAAAAACTCCAATGTTAATTGAGGTTTGTTGAGTATGTGGTCCAAATTTTGCAGAAGTTGAGATGTAGCTGTTTGTTTTCGTAGCTCGAAATTTACCCGATTATCACATAATCACCTATGTCCATGCTTGTTTATTGTTCGAAATGAGGAACGTAGTTGTGTTTAATTGGTGTCAGTTAGATGTTGAATGGCGGTCAACTCGCAATTCAAGATTCGCGGTTTCGAATTCCCGTCACACCAAACATATTCGCCCTCTCAGCCTTGGGGGTGTTATAAAGTTACGGATAATCCCACTATTCCTTGCGTAAAATATTGACTGTTGTACATTTATTTTAGTGCCTACGCTTGTTTCTATATGGTTTTCTTTTTTGCATTGTCATATATTCTTGACTGTGTATTGCACAAGTCCCACCTGTTCTTGAAACTAGTAGAGAATTCTTGAAAGTGACAATAAATAATATTTGTTTATGAAATCGCGCTAGATCATTGTTGAAAAGTCTAGAAATTCGCCTGACTGGAATATAAATTCCGATTCATTTAGTTGTTCTATAGGCCTCAGAAGCTATAACTGTAATTAACAGCTATTAATCAGAAAACTACAGAACTGGACCAGGAACGTTTAAAGGTTTCAAACATTACATATGGTTCAAATTCAGTGAATTGCTTCGTACGTTAGCGTTTCCACGAGGGCATTAAATATCAACATCGGTAAACGTCAGCGGTGTGCGGCCAATCAAGTTAGCTGGCTTTAGCTAGATGTGACAATATCAACTCAGAACTAATTTGTTTGTTGTGGACCTGGATCTTTGATAAAATATTCAGTTCTAGACTGGATATAAGATTCAGTATAAGTGTGCAAATCTGTTTCATATATAAACCATCATTTGTAATAACTATCAGTAATAACCGCTATTATAAATTGTATTTCTTGTTTAAATATTAAAAGACCCCCAGTGACACAGTGGCGTCTGCGGACTCACACTGCTACAAACCGGGTTTCGATACCCGTGGTGAGCAGAGCACAAATAGCCCACTGTGTAACTTTGTGTTAATTCCAAATAATCAATCAATCAGTTGTATATTAACGTATACTTGTGTTAAACATGAAAATTATATATATCAATCTTGTTGGCAAATAACATAGAATTTAACATACATTAAAATTTAATCATCCCTCGCTGGTAGAGCGGAAAGTCTACGGATTTACAACGTTAAAATCAGGTGTTCGATTCCCTTTGGTGGACTCACCAGATAGTCCGATGTGGCTTTGCTGTAAGAAAAAAACACACACACAAATTTAATTAGAAACTAAGCTCAAATTAAAATTCCAGTGACTTAAACTAGTAATACGTAACATAAACTGGAAATGCATCCGAAATAAGTTATAATACCTAACAATTGGTAAAAAAGTAGCAGTTAGCGGTGGGTGATGATGACTAGCTACCTTCCCTCTAGTCTTACACTGCTAACTTAAGGACGGCTAACGCAGATGGACCTTGTGTATCTTCGAGCGAAATTCAAAACAAACCAAATCAATTATTTGGTGTAAACATTTTTATCCAAAATTAAAATGAAGTATTAAGTAAGAATTTTTTCGAACGTTGCTGAAAAATCTAGAAATGTATATATGCTTGAAATGATTGAAAATAATTTTGCGTTTTAATTTAATAAAGACCGCTTATTGTGCTGTTATTCCAGCGATTAGTTTGGAAGAACTGTTTCGTTTTCTCTTCTGAAAAACAGTTATCTTGAAAACTTATAGATTCACTCACCCATTTCTATCTTCCTATCGTTAGAATAAACTGAAATAATCCTTTAAAGTTGTCTGGACTAGAAAAGCATCACCGTCTTCAGTAGCAATTTTTTTTACTCAAATGAGATTAGACGTAGATGGAAGTACGTCGTATGGAAATATGATATGGAAATATGAAAAATTCAGTTAAATACCTGAATTGTTTCTCATAACCAGCACTACATAAAGCGGCCTCAAGTGATAAAAAAATACTTAACATTTTCTATGTGACTTTGAGTGGAGTATTTCCTGGCATAGAATCTTGACAATTATTATATTTCTTTAACCCGCCAAAAAAAATTAATTCCATTTCTATAAAACCAATTGTAAACAGTCGCTTAGCCGATTTTGTAGAAAAATAAATGGTCATAAGGTATTACAACGTTTGCTCCTCTTTGTCCCTTATTTTACCAAGTAACGATTATAGTGTGTGAAGGTTATCTATCTTCTTTATTACTAAGACTTGTCATGAATGGGAATTATATTAATAAAAATACAATGATCACCTTGTAAGCTGATGTTGTCACTCAAATCTTGTTTATTTTTTTTATTTCGAAGACTGATGAAACTTTGTGTAGACACAAGTGAAAAAGACTTGCGAAACGTCGTCCTTTACACTTCTGTCTACACAACAAGCATTTGCTGTCCATTCTACAAAGTTTCATCATAAATGCTCTGCCTAAAAATCTATCAAAAAATACACGAAGACTATCTGTCCCTAATTTGGCAGTGTAAGACTAGAGGAAAAACAGCTAGTTATCACCACCCTCCGCCAACTCTTGGTGTACTCTTTTACCCACAAATAGTGGGATTAAATGTTACATTGTAACTAACAAACGTTTGAAACGGCAAGCATATTTGGTGACGGAGATTCGATCCCGCGACCTTTAGATTACGAGTCGAGAGCCCCTAACCACCTGGTCTTGTTGAGTCTCCACTCAAGTTTAATCCTGGATGTTTATTAAGGGTATGTCAGGCAAATGATATAATTATATCGTGAAATAAAGATGTATATATATTTTAAATATAATTTTCATCAAAATACTTAGCTCGATAACACGAAGCATTTATTTACCAAGTTGTTGTTGCTGATGCAACTTCTTCCATTTACAGTAGAGAGACAGGAAAACAAACCTGTCGATTATAACTCTATATTTGTAGCTACTAAAGTTTAGTCATTTCGACCCCTTTTATTCTAACACGGATAAAGTCATTTATAAGCAAATGACGAAGATCTTTAAAGATTTACAAGAACCTGACAGTGTTTGTTTTTTCTGGAAATTACACACGTAACTCCTCATAAGGTAAAATTTCCAAATGTATATAACTGTACTGAAGAAACGGCCAAATGTATAATTTATAAATTTCAGTGACACTTAATATAAATTATGACCTGAATCTGAACCTTTCCGATCCCATACTAGTCACACATTCCCATTTAGGGCTGTTGGGTATGCAGATGCATTTTCTTTCAGTGTGTTTCTGTTAGGTTTCAGATTCAACTTTAATGATTATATATGTACACATATCGTAGGTTTTAAAGATAAATACGCCGTTATTAAGAGAACGGCCTCCTTCTTAAGTCTCGACCTGATGCTATAATCTACTTCCACAACAACGGGTCTCAGTCACTTGAAGATACATTAATGATATTCATTCCTTTTATTGTGCCCACTACAATATTTTCTAAAATGACTCTTTCGTTTGCTAGAGATAAGGTTGTTATTGGCATAGGTACTTCGCCACCTGAGACATGGACGTCTCATTTTGTTTAATTATTTCTGGAACGAATTAGCTCTCGGCATCTCTTGTTGCGCATAATACCAAGCTGCAGAATTTTAGAGATGTATTTCCCATAATGTTATCGAGTAACTTTTCAGAAGCCATAGGAAAAAAGCTCCAGTGTATTGTTTTCTTCCAGGAATCCTCTTTATAACTTTTTCTAATTTCCAAGTATTCTGTGTTCCTGATTCAGTGTGGTACAGAATTAAAATGAGCAAAAATATCATGTTTCTTGTACGGTGGTTTCATAGTTACTTTTATTCCAGAATTATCCTTTAAAACGGAATGATACAACTATAGTGGTACACACCAGATCTTTGTTGTTTACATATAGATATCTAAACCATACCCTACTAAAATACTTCCTACAGTCTCTTTAAAAACGACCATGTAAGGGAAAAAATGTCATCAATTTTGAAACTGGGGATGATTGTACATTTTTTTCTCACTTAACATAATATTTTGGAACAACATGGGACCTACTGATCCATCTCGGCTGTTACATTTTTCAAACCACATTAAAATACTGAGAAAAAGAAGTAAAAATTGTTTAAGCCAACTCTTATCATTCATATAATTATCACGTTTTGTTTAAAACTTATTTTAATGTTCTGCCTCTTCAAGTTACGAAGGCAATCCATTACAAAATGAAAAATCCTGTTAAAAAATAAAACTTCCTAATCTAAAGATGATTCCTAAACTGTCAAAATTATTTTCCTATTATTTTCCTTTACAAGTTTAAATACCTCGATGCGACCCCTCCATCTCTTCTTTAACAGTTTAAGATATTTTAACCTCTCCTCGAATGACAAATCCTTTTTCCCAGGCACCTTTCTAGTAATCCTTCTCTGAACCCTTTCCAACAATTCAGTGTCTTTCCTAAGATAAGGAGCCCAATACTGAACACAATATTTCAAATTGGCCTAACCAGTAAACTGTACTGTTTAAATCTTTATAAGTAAAATTCGAAGAAATAGCAGAATTTAATAACACAACCATTTCATATTTTTCGGATACTAGCATCCTTCAAGGGTCCTACCCCATTTTAACAGTTTGTTTACCTTAATGTATTTAAACACTTCCTTATGTTAATTGTAACATTTTCAGCCAGCCTTTTCTCAAACATCCGTTTTGATGTCTTAATTTCCTGTTTCATTAACTTTATCTTTTATATTCTTATAAGTTTTCTCTCATACCAGTCGATTTAAATTTCTGAAATATATGATGGTTTTCTTTACTTTTATCTATTAAACTTTTTGTGAGTTAACCTTGTTTTTATTTGCAATTACCCAAATGTTTCCATAAGGGATATGTTTGCCTTGAATATTTTAAAATTTATCTTCATAAAATTTTTATTTCTGATCAGTGTATCCAAATAATTCAGTTGCCCAATTCAAAACAGATAATGTTTGTCGTAAAAATTTGCTTTTTTGAAATTTGTAACCAAAAAATCATTACTCCTTATCTCCATATGCAGCAAAACGTCGAGTTTGATATAGCAATGATTTCTTGCACTCAGATTCTCCAATTTCCAGCCTCCAGATGATTTAACCCTCGTGACCTACCTATAATTTTCTCCCCAGAGTTAATTCTGGGCACTATCACTGACAAAATTAAGTTATGGCCTTTTACTTTAAATGCATTTATCAAGTCCAGTACTTACTAATTAGGTCCTCTGATCTACTTTTCCCTACTCCATTACCACCTACAGACACCATAAAAACTGTATTTCTGTATTAATGTTCATAACAAGTAGATTTCTTAATCCTAATTGGACTATGTGCTGTATCCACCACATTTTATAAAATCTATTTTTAGCTTTGTAATTCCGTAGACTTATCACTTTAATTACAAGTAAGAAAATTTCTTAAATTATTAAAATGAGAACTGAAATATCTTTGCTTGTAATAAACAATCTTAATTATTTACTTTTTAATGTATTGGGTAATTTTCACAAACTAAACTTTAATTTGTAAAAGAAAAGGGCTTCAGAAACAATAGAAATTGTTAATCTTTTTTAAAATTCTGGTGTGTATGTGACATAATATTAAATTATGACATAGTATAATGTAACTGTTTAATACGTAAAAGGTACAATTTTAATTAAAAATAAATATATAATATTTACGACTAAATTACGGAAAGCAATAAAAACGGAGGTGAATTATGAACAAAGATGAAGAAAGTTTTAAATCTGGACGATTAATAAATAAGTGTTTAATAAATCTGTCATTCATTTATATAAAACTGAAAACTATGAGTTTAAAAATAAATATATAACAAACTCAAACACGCCATCCTATGCAGTTATAAAAGGCTTTTAGAAAAGGTGCTGAAAAGATAATGATATACTATATAGCCTGGAGCCCAATTTTCATCTGAAATTTAAAAAAAGTAGAATTTTCTGTTTTCGATATTACTTTTTACAGATATATAAGATATTTAGATATAACCACATTTTGTAAATTAAACAAGTAGAAAATTATAGATTATATTTTATTCTCAATATATTATATTCAGTTTGCCTGAAATGCTTTAAGAAATATGTATGCACAGTCGGTAGTCATGAGCTCTAAAAAAGATTTTTCACGAAAATGTAGAGAAACTGAAAATTAACACTTCAAAACAATAAGATAAACAGCTACTGTTTATTTTTGAGAAGTTATATCAGGCATAGATCCATTTCAAGACTTTCACGCATAAAAAAAACACTTGAAATAACAGTTATTTAGGAATATTTAAACATTAAACATTTAATTTTTTCTAAACTTTCATAAATAATATTAATAGTTTTAAACCTGTCCAACAAGTAGTTGTCAACTAAGTTAAGTAATTAGTTGAAAATGTTATATAATAAATCAAGCAATAAATTAAATATGCCAAACAATAAGTCAACCAACTTAATTAATGTCGAATAATATCTCAAAATGTCAAACGATAAATCAAGTAATTTAAATAAATCAATCTTAAATACGTCAAGTTACAGTCAAATAATGTAATAATTTCGCTTCCATTTGGAGTACCTTAACAACTGTAACTGTAGTAACCGCTGAAAGAAAGCATCTTTGGTAATTGGTTAAACTGTAACATTTTTATTTTTTGATTATTTCTATAATATTATTAAATATTGTTTATCTATTTATTTAAATTTAAAATTATTTTGGTGGAAGACAATAACAGTCAGTACAAACTAGTTACTTCTTATAAACAAGCTATTAAAAAGGTAAAAAACAAAAAAAAAACAATGGTAGTCTAATAATATTGTACGACTACATCTAATGGGTTTAGGAACTTCGGAAAAAAAGCACACACAAAAACAACATGTTTAGATAGATCAAAACAAATTAAGTTTATTAACACTATTCCCTCAGGTCTTTCTGAAACGAGCCAGCTCAGTCCTTTGGAACCAATTTTCTACTATTTATATTTGTAAAGCACGATGCTAATGATATTAACATAATCATAACTAATCTAGATAAGTATATCGGTAGGAAGTTTTCCGCTTATTATCATATATTAAACTATGAAATAATAAGTATTTAAAATGGTTTCAGTTACTCAATTATGTTTATCTTTTATTTTACCCAGATGGGTTATTGGTAAGCTTCAGCGGTTATAACACTCAAATTTTAAGCTCGATAAACTGCAGACAGTCAACTGGGTAGACAGGCGTACGGCAGAAAACAAAATAATTATGGAATCGTATTTTTCTACCAATATGATATAATGTTTGCATAAATACGCTCGCTATTTTTATGTAACACTTAATTTTGCCAAAATATGTTTCATGTTAAATGATATAGTGTTAATGATTCAAAAGGAATCACTATCTTTATGCAATGAAATTTCTCTCAAATGATATTAAATATAATTGATTATATTCGTCATAAAACAAGTGTCGCCTATCATATTTGTCATGCTATAATCCTTATTCGTCCCTTTACAGCTCTTTTAAGCGTAATAAATGTGTGTAATAATATTTCAACCAACATGTTCAGTTCTGAAAATAAGCTATTGTTATTAACTGTCATGACGTTCAAAGTATTTTCACTCAAAACATTTTACCGAAAAACTAAATACGGTATCTACTTAAATTACGGTTTCATTTTTAACGCAAGTTCTCGGACATACTGCACAGAGATTAATGTGTATATTTGTCGTGAAAAAATCTATTAACATATGGAATTGGTATCCTAAATAAGCCTTGAGAAACAAAATACCTGTGTCGCAAGACGAAAAGACATATAAGAATAGAAAAATGTGACTAATAATATCTACGAATGTAGTTTAGTGTTTGTGTTTAGAACATCAGATGCAATGTGCTATTTTTATATCATTGTGGCAGCGAACACTAAATGTACGTACTATTCTGTAATGATGGTATATATTACGTTCGAAGACACGTTTGATTATTTTCTTTTTCCATTGCCATTCCTACTGCTGTAGGCTGATCACTGCTTAGTTATAAAAGGAAATTCCAATGTTGTGTAATTATGTTTATCACTTAAACAAATGCGACCAGTAAAGATAGCGACCACAAAGGTCCGAGGTCTATTGCTGTTTTACGATGGTATAAAGATTTAATGTAAGTCATGAAATATCTGTTCAGCTAGGGTAAAGAGGCATATATTATCCTGAGAACTAACAGTTACTTTTAAATAGCACACAAAAAATCTCTGGTATCAAGATCTAGTGTAAGCTAAGCTCATACGTGATTGGTCCATTTCAAATCACCACAGTTCTTCTATAGCGAAATTAGAACAACAGATAATCTAAAAACCTGCAGAGATGCTTCACACAGCGCCATGTATTGAAAATGTTATAGCATACAGCACTGCCACAAAACAGTAATTGTTAGAATTCCACTTCCCCTGTTTTAAATACCAACCTTTTAAAATAAATAAATTACAATGGGTCGTAATTAACAGTAATACAATGTTTATTACATAAAAAATAGTAATGCATACGTTTTAATTCAAGCACCAGGGATTGAAAGACATGTATTTGCTCGGTTTTAAGAATCCATGGCCAAAATTACGCCTATGCATACAAAAATATACAAATGGATAAACAAAGTTGGCAAAAAAAGCATTTTCTTCAAGTAACTGCATTTAGTATAATACAGGAACAACTTAATGTTTAACACCTAAATGTAAAATATGGAATCAGTATATTTGGCCGAGTGTATTTGAGTGTACTCAAATAATGAATCAGTGCATTTTTATTTACCTAACATTAGGTACTTCCTTTATCAGTCAATGATAAGATACGGGCTAGACTCCCTGTGGTGCACACAGCGCATAGTGTAGTACTGCGCTTAAAAGAACAACAACAAAAAAAGAAACTCCTAAAAATAAAAATAAAGCGGTAATATACTCTTCAAAAGAAGAAACGCAAAAGGCAAAATTTGAGACAACTTGTTAACAAGTTTATTCCGGGTAATTCTACATGACATGTGTGAAACTTTGCACATTCACTCCTGAACATTCAAAGTCTGTAAAGGTGAAGTCCACGCTCACTAGGTGAAGTTTAACGTCACTCAACGTCAGTAACGAGTATGCCCCCCGTGAGCATCAATAACTGCTTGGCATCTCCTGCCCATGGAAGCGATGAGATGATGAATCACATCCTGTGAAATGGCTGTCCACTCAGCCTGCAAAGCTGCTGCAAGTTGAGGTAGAGTTTGCGGTTGAGGTTGTCGCCGTCGCAGACGTCGGTCCAACTCGTCCTAAAGATGTTCGATGGGGTTTAAATCTGGTGAGCTGGAGGGCCAGGGAAGAACGTTGATGTTGTGGTGTCTCAAGAAGACAGTGGTGAGTCGGGCTGTGTGAGGACGGGCGTTGTCATGTTGAAAAACGTCGTTGACGTTCACCATGATGGGTTGCACATCGGGCCTAAGAATCTCATCGACGTATCGTTGAGCCGTAAGATTCCCTCGAATGTGCAAAAGATCTGTTATGGGATTGTAGGCGATGGCAGCCCACATCATGACGCTGCCACCACCAAATCTGTCAACTTCCTGCACACAGTTTGCTGCAAAACGTTCACCTCGGCGACGGTAAACACGGGTCCTTCCATCCTGCCTACGAAGCATAAAACGTGATTCATCGCTGAACCAAACATGCCTCCATCGTCGATGAGGCCATACCCGATGTGCCCGAGTCAATTGCAGCCGTGCTTGACGATGTTGCTGGGTGAGTATTACGCCTCTGATTGAACGTCGAAGTCGGATTCCTGCATCTCGTAGACGGTTGCGTACGGTCTGATCGGAAATCCTACGCAGCCCTGGTATGGTTGAGGCAGTAGACGTCGCAGTAGTGGTCCTATCCCGAAGGTGACGTAATCGAATGTAGCGATCTTGTGCGGGCGTGGTCACACGAGGTCTGCCAGATCGTGGACGGTCACGAGTTGATTCATGTTGTTGGTGACGATTCCATAGCGTTGTGATAATGCTTGGGTGGACATTCACAGCTCTGGCAATATCTGATCGAGATTCGCTTGCTTCCAAGCGACCAATGGCGTTGTTGCGTTGTGCTTCAGTCAGTCTTGGCGTAACTGTATTGCGTGTCGGTAGCTTAACACTGAGCTATGGAAACCGAGGACTCGTCACTTTTATAAGGATTGTGCACATGTTGCAGTTGCAGAACATGCAGATCTCTCGAACAAATTTATTGGACACGAATGCGTTTTGGCAAAAAATCCGATGTTTTCCTCCGTTTTCAAAGTGCACAACTTTTATTGTCACTTTGGTCTGACAATCAGTGTCTTAACACGTGTAACATCACATACTCTGAGCTTGTAACGTTATTACATATATTTCTCTTTATAATAACAAAAATATCCCTTTTGCGTTTCTTGTTTTGAAGAGTATATTAAATGAACTACATTATTTACTGAGTCAGTGTTTAGTTCTATGTAGGTAGCTTGTTTTTATCAGAAATTATTGATAATGAGCAGAACAAAAGCAGCTATTAACATTATAAACAAACTAAAGTTTATCTTTTATTCGCTTCATTTACTTATTTATTATTGAAAAGCAATCCTTGTATCTGAGAAGTATTAAGTTTCTACAGCACTGCATGAGGGATGTTTTATTTTTCTGTATAATAACCATCATTTAATCGAATGTGAATTTCTATTTTAGTCCTATGAACATATTTACAACGTCTCTTTTTATTTTGTACACTTAGATCAAGGGAGAACTAATTTAAAGAAAGGTCTACAAGTTGACACTAATTTTGTTTCTTGTCATTTCGTATTACCATTCTAACTTTATGAAATGCGATACCGATTAACAATGGTTCTTAAATACAAGAAACATACGTTTTATAAAAGCGTAATGATTCAAATGTCAACGAATAAAGCAAATAAGAATAAAAAAAATTCAAAATTTGTAGTTTTCGTTTTTTGATTACATTAATACAAATCTGTTTAATACAAGTTGACTCATTTTAATTTGTCAGACATAGTGTGAGGCAATACCAGCTGAAGTCTCCTAGTTGCATGTGGCATTAACTTATTTAGTTTCATGTAGATGGCGAGAGGGCGTGCTTGTGCATCATTCTCCATGCAGAATTATTAAATAATGGAATACCATTTTCTATATGTTTACTCATATCATCCAGCCTGTTCAAATCTGTTTAATTATATTTGATATATTATCTAACTTGTATTTTTCTTATGTCTTGGACACTTGGTTTATAAATGAGAACCCCTTATAATTTCATGTTGGTCGAATATCGTGAATTCGATACCACTCTGTGGTATATATTACTGTTGTGCAAGTTAAATTAGTTATCCGTGAAATACACGTGTATACATATATGTATGTATGTATACGTGTGTGCATCCATACATGGGTGTATTTCTAGCGGTACTCTAGTAATTATCATACTGGAATGCTGATTGAAGTGGTTCCAGGTTTGCAACGCGATATCCTTAACTACGCTCCAGACTTTCAATTGTTGGCGCGTATAGTCAGCGAGACAGTCTGTTCAATGGGCAAAAAAAAGCTCGTTGTCGTATCGGATACTACAAGTGACCTTTACTCTGGTTACTAATGTTCAAAATCAGGGATACTTCAATTTTTGAAGGTCTCTGACTTGATCGATTACCTCTCATGTGTATATGGTGCAGTTCAGGTTGAAGATCGTAGTCCAGTTATTCAGTCTACGTCGATATAGCTCTGTATAAAAGTGAATTCGTGTATGTCCAGAGAAACTCGTTTTGAAACGTTAATTTATACCCCTAAATCTACTTAAGCAGAAATGTGATACATTCATATATTCTGATGTACAACGCGTCTCAAAAGTCGGTTGTCACAGATTAAATATTTATACATGGTTAAATAATATGCTTCAAATATTTTTTCTCAAAACCTATACAGTATTAAAGATTACTTGTACACGTTAAATAACGTTTAGTAACAATATATATAAGAGAATCCACAAAGAAACAACAGGATGCAATGATAAAATAAAAAATCGACGTTAGGGAGAATCTCTGAAGGATGGTTAAAAACAACAGGAAGACAAAAATGAGATTTAAATAACAAGATAAACCGAAAAAAGTAGGTATTTAAAACTCAAAAGAATATTTTAAGATGAAAAAGATTTAAACATCATCTAATCCAAGAAAAAAATACCACCAAGAAAATACAACGAATAAAAACAAAGACGTGAAAGTCAACATGACTGAGAGTTACAAAACATAGAACAGAAAATTAATACAGAGAAAAAGGAAGATAAATAAGTGATTGAGCTTTTAAAAAGGAATTTTTATTTCACTCACACGTAAAATCGAGTTAGCGAATTTTTTTTCTAACAACTGAGAATATGGATAAATAGCAAACGATCACACCAAAATACTATGGTTATTCATCTAAATTAAATATTTTTGAGAATATGTCCATAAGTATCTTCAACAGCAAGGGTAGATACCCAAATGATAAGCCAATGTATTTCTTTCAAGCTTTATAAATAAAACGAGAAGATGTATTTAATTAATTGTACTACTCATTATTAGGTTGAATCTAAATTTAGAGTGCTAAGAGTATAGCCGGCCCGGGATAGCCAGGTGGTTAAGGCACACGACTCGTAATCTGAGGATCATGGGTTCGAATTCCCGTCACACCAAACATGCTCGCCATTTCAGCCATGGGGACGTTATAATATTACGTTCAATCTCACTATTCGTTGGTAAAAGAGTAGCCCAAGAGTGGGCAGGGGTGGTGATGACTAACTGCCTTCTCTTTAGTCTTACACTGCTAAATTAGGGACGGCTAGCGCAGATAATCCTCGTGTAGCTTTGCGCGAAATTGAAAGACAAACAAACAAAAAGATAGCCTGTTCTAATTACAAGTTATTAATTTAATGAAGTACTGCAGTTTTATAATTGTGATGAATGTTTGTATTTAGTCTTTTGCAACACACTAAACTAAAATTTATAGACATAATCTATACTTTGAAGGAAAAGCCTGTAAATATTTCGTCCATTTGCTTATGAAAAATTATATTAGATTTAGGTCCAAACAGGATCATAAGGAACTGAGGTCTAGAATTATAAAGTTAAATTTTGGAAGCCAAAATCTTGGAGGGAAAGAGAAATTAGTAGAAAAGAAATAGAAGTCTCAAGATGTTGACATAAGGATCATAAGAAACTGAGGTCTAGAATTATAAAGTTAAATTTTGGAAGCCAAAATCTTGGAGGGAGAGAGAAATTAGTAGAAAAGAAATAGAAGTCTCAAGATGTTGAAATATGGATAATAGAAAAAATTAAATGTCATAATATCTAATTAACATCATTAAAATAAATAGAAGCATTAAAATTTTTGAATATTAGAAAATGAATTACAGATGCTAGAATTTTGTGAAGAATTAATCTAAACTTTCTAAACGCATGAGACTGAAACGTATAAAACTAAAATATATGTAAATATTTTGAATAAATGTTAGAATAAACAACAAAAATCCATTAATATTAATAGAATTCAAAAAAATATTTGTACTTACAAGTTGTTATAATGTGATGATCAATTCCATTATTCGTTGGTAAAAGAGTAGCCCAAGAGTTGACGGTGGATGGTGATGACTAGTTGCCTTCCCTCTACTCTTACACTGCTAAATTAGAGACGGCTTTCGCAGATAGCCCTCTAGTAGTTTTGCGCGAAATTTAAAACAAACATTTCAACATTGTCTGAATAAATTAAAATACTGCAAGACCACATAAGTACGGGGAAGAGGAAGAGGTCAAAGAGAACCTGACCCTCCAGGGTACGGACATATAATGCCCAAACACCGAGAAAGAGAGAGAGCGAACGATGAATAAATTAAGTTATGCTTATTCAAACATTCACGGTATCATGCAAATATACTAAAACCGCAGTATTTTATTCATTTTACGTCAATGTACGGTCGATTATATTTCGCCTCTGATTACAATTGAGATCTTGCATTATTGTCTAAAATTCATGTGAATTTTAAAAAATACACATGTTTAACTGATACAGTTACACTGCAGTAAAATTTATAATGAATAGCAGGCTTTAAAAATGACATTATTAAACACGATAAATAATAACGTGATGTTTTTTTCCTTTAAGACCTTGTGAACAACGTAAGATAACCTATTTTACGCTTCGTACTCTTATTTTTGTATGCTGTAGCAAAAATATATCTGTTATGAAAACACGAGCGTATCTTCGAATACTGTTGAACTTTAGAGAACCTTGCCTAATGAGTATGAAAGCTTTGTTTGTTTGTTTTGGAATTTCGCACAAAGCTTCTCGAAAGCTATCTGTGCTAGCCGTCCCTAATTTAGCAGTGTAAGACTAGAGGGAAGGCAGCTAGTCATCACCACCCACCGCCAACTCTTGGGCTACTCTTTTACCAACGAATAGTAGGATTGATCGTCACATTATACGCCCCCACGGCTGGTAGGGTGAGCATGTTTAGCGCGACGCGGGCGCGAAACCGCGACCCTCGGATTACGAGTCGCACGCCTTACGCGCTTGGCCACGCCAGGCCTGTATAAAAGCTACCTATCGCAAGACACAAGAAGACACTAATAGAATATTTTTTGATCTCTACAGCCAGCAAACTATAAGTCACGGAAGCTATGACTTTGATTAGCGTTTATTAATCGGAAATCTACTGATATTTGAACAGGAACGTTTATATATTTCTAACATTAAAAGCTTTTACACTTGCAATAATTAATTTCGGATGTTAATATTTCTAACAAAACATTAAATGCCATCCTTGATTAGAAGTGAGCTCTTAAACGGAGTAAGGCCAGCCAAGAATAAAGAGCTAGTTAGCTCTAATTAGTGTAATAATATCAACTCGGAATTAATTTGCTCATCGTGGACCTGGATCGCCGATAATATACTTAGTTCCAAACCAATAGAAGACTGAGAATGGTTTGTAAATTTGTAAAACTCTTGTATATAAACCATTATTTACATAACTTTATAATCAATTATATTATTATTATTTGTATATTAAAATACACTTGTGTCAAGAAAGAAAATTATTTGTATTAATCTTGTTAGCAAATATCATAACTTTAATACATATTGACATTTAATTAACTTCTAAATTAAAATTAAAATTTCCGATTATTTGAGCTCGTAATACGTAATGTACGCAACATAATAAATTGTATGCTCGTCCAGGATAAATTATAATACGTAACATAATAAACTGGGGACTTGTCTGAATTATAGACAAAATTCATTCTACATTAAAATTCAAATTTTAATTAAATTTATATTTATTAGTGCCAACAAAATTTTATCACGTCTAATTATCGAGGTTTTCTTCAATCACCCTTCTCGAACAACTAAAAAAAATATATTACAAAGTGAATCGCTCAAAATTGTCGAAATGTTAGAATTAGAAGTTAAGAAACCAATGAGTAAAATGAACTAAAACGCTTATTGTTGAAATATAAGTCAATGATGATTTGTTGTCTGAGGAAGCATTAAAGGAATAATCTAGTGTCTCCACTAGCCAACCAGAGTTAAGTGACAAAGATAAGTTAGAAATTAAAACTCAAACAAATTGAGCTTGAAAAACCTGTGTCGAAGCTGAAAGAGAAAACATACATCTTGAGGCCGAACAAGCCTTCATGAAAGCCCAAGAAAAAGTAACTCAATATTGAAGCCAAGAAATAAACGAGGCTGAAAGAAATGGAAATTATACTTAACTCTGATCAACTGAGGCAAAAGAGCAAATGAGCTCAATCCGTATATTAATGCACCACCATTTAACAAAAATGAAATTTATAAATATTTCCAAAATTTTGAAAAATTACCCAAACCATGAAATGGCTTACCGAAAAATGATCATTATTATTCAGAGTCTTTTTAACGAGTGAAGCACACTCTGTCTCTAGAAGACTGTAAGGATTATGATAAGGTTAAAGCAGCTATTTTGAAAACATACGAGTTAGTATCAGAGGCTTATCGCCAAAAGTTTCCAGGTTATAGCAAATAAGATAGCCAAATATATATGGAATTTGCCCACGAAAAAAAAGAGGATTTTTTCTATCGATGGTGTAATTCTATACATTTTGGCAACACTTTTAACAAACTAAGAAAATTACATCTAATTGAGAAATTTAAACGCTATACAAGTGACAATCTCAAGCTTATTTAGATGAAAAGAAAGTTGAAATACTGCAGGAAACAGTTGCTCTTTATGATGATTACGTTTTAGTACATAGAACTACTTTTCACGAAAAGAATTCCTGCCATATCAACAAACAACAGTACTTGTTCAATTCGCTAAAGTTAAAGATTAGTCTAAAAAACCTAGCTTCTCTAGTTTGAAATCTACAGCCAGTCAGGATAAAATTTCATCAGGGCTCGTCTGCCATTTCTGTAAGAAACCAAGTAATGTTATGTCCGATTGTTTGTCTTTGAAAACGAAAAAAAAGGGTGTAATACCTCGAACGTTCGTGTCCACATATTTTCACCATGTTGTTGTTGATTTGGCCACTGATAAAAAGGCTGATGTAGTTATGGAAGAATTTGGAGCTTTTGTGTCTCTTGGTTCTGTGTCTTTGACAATTGACACTGATCATTCCATACCCATACATATTTTACGTGATACTGGAGCGAATCAATAATTGTTGTAGAAATTGTATTGCCTTTATTTTCAAGTTGTACCATTGGTAAATCTGTTATTGTTCAGAGTATTGAGGGTGGCGTTGTTAATGTTCCTCTTCATAACATTTATTTAATATCAGACCTAGTTTCAGGACCAGTTGCGTTTGGAATAACACCTACTTTGTCAATTAAAAGTGTAAAATTATTTTTGAGTAAAGATTTGGCAAAAGAAAAAGTTGTTATTGAACCTAGTCGATTACTGTTTCGTCTAAGGATGATGTTGTTATTGAGGGGAATCCAGACGGGTTTCCCTTGTGCGCTGAGACTCTGGGTCAGGCAAAAAAATAAGCCAAAAACAAACGACAGACACTTGTTTAGAGAACGATATTATAAATGTTTTAAACATTTTTTTTTTTTTTTTATTTGGCAGGGATCTCGTGAACAACTGTCCCACTAACAATTCATTGGTGAGTGACAGAGATAAACGTGACGGATCTGGCTCACTGATGAAGTTCTATTTGAAGTTCTACAGCCCAGTCCTCTGAAGTTATCAAGTCGATGTTGCAAAAGCATATCATTCTGAAATGGAAGGTCACGTAGGTATCAACAACACATATGACAAAGCTGAGACATTTCTTTTGACCAAAATTAGGCAATATCTTTCTCTTTTGTAAAACTTGTCATACCTGTCAATTGGTTGAAAACTAACCACAAATTTTCCGTTACCCCTGTCCCCAGTAGCACAGCGGTACGTCTGCGGACTTAAAACGCTGAAAAACGGGTTTCGATACCCGTGCTGGGCAGAGTACAGATAGCCCATTGTGTAGCTTTGTGCTTAATTCAAAAAGCAACAAAACAACAACAACTGTTGCTCCTTTAAAACTTAACCGAGCTTTCGAAGAACCCTTTAATTATCTAATTATTTATTATGTTAATCCTAATAATAACGTTTGTCTTCAAGCAAGCACTTTCACGTACTATGTAAGTTTATAATCATAAAGATATTTCTATTGATTTTGTTATATACTGTTATGATTATTGAAATTGTATAATTCTTTGACGTAGTTGAATTTTAACTGCGATATTATATATATCTATGATATATTAGTTAAAAATTAGCTAACGTCAATTTTTATTTCTCAAAGGAAGGAAGTGTAACAGATTTAATATTATTTTAATATCTGTGTTTGTTTCAGTTTAATGCATGACGTATGTTGCTAAATGTATATTTTGCAAGTTCTGCCTGTTCTCTAAAGTTGTAGAAAGTTATCGAATGTAAGAATCAACAATATATGTTTTACGAAAACACAAGCGTGTCTTCGAATACTGTTGAACTTTCTAGAACTTTGCCTAATGAATATAAAAGCTAGGTATCGCAAGACACGAGGAGACAGCAATAGAATATTTTGGGTCGATACAACCAGTATACAATAAGCCTCGGTAGCTATAATTGTGATTAGCTTTAGTTAATCAGTAAACAACTCATATTTGAACAGAAGCATTTATATATTCCGAACATTACGAACCGCCCAACTTTCGTGAATTAACTTTGGATGTTAATATTTTGACGAGAACATTAAGAACCTCGGTAAGCTTGTAAGCAGATTGAGACCAGCCAAGAATAAAGAGCTAGCTAGCCTGAGCGTAATAAGTGTAATAAGGTCAACTCAGAATTAATTTGCTGGCCGTGGACCTGAACCGTCGATAACATATTTAGTTCCAAGTCAGATAGAAGACTCTGTATTGTTTGTAAATTTGTAAAACTCTTGTATATAAACCATTATTTGTAATAAACGTTATTACAGATTGTATTATTATTTGTATAATAAAATATGTTTGTGCAAAGAAAGAAAATTGTTTGTATCAATCATGTTGGCAAATTTGGTAACTTAAGTACATATCGACATTTAATTAACTTCTAAATTAAAATAAAAACTTCAGCTTATTTGAAATCATAATGCGTAATGTACGTAACATAGCGAACAGGAGATTCATCCGGGATGAATCATAATTTGGAACAACACATAATTTAAATCTGAATGTAACAAGATGGATTAAATCTTGCTTAATCATAAACTTCTATTGCTCAAGCCTGAATTTAGAAATGTTCTTCACAGAAAAAACAATCAACTTATAGCACCCGTTGACTGTGCGAGGCTACTCATAACTAAATAGTTGTATCGGCTATCCTAAAAAAAGCACTCAGCTACTGTTTCAACACTTAACAGCGGTATTCAATATATTACTGAAAGCAGAATACATCCCACGTTTTTGGAAGAAAGCCAATACACCAATGTTCTATGTGAATAGGAAAATAGCAAATAAAAATGGTAGCTACCACCCTATCAGCCTGATCAGCTGTATAGGAAAAAAATATTAAAACGTATAATCAGATTATCAACTTATCTGAAAATTACTTATAAATTATTCAAAATCCAAAATGGATATAGAAAATCTAGGCAAACAGTAGACCATCTTGTATGATTAAGTTAAACAAAAATAGACAGTTTCAACAAAGAATAATGCACTTTCGCCTGCTGTTTCGATATGGAGGAAGTATTCAGCATTGTCTGTCATAACCGTCTCATGTTCCGTATGTCAGAAGTGGAACACCTGCGAGGAATTATTTGCTAATTGTCCAGTTTTCTGGATGATAAAAGATGTAGAGTTAATGTAGAAGGCACCTACTCAGAGTATCTTACTTTCAAGGAGGTGTCCCTCAGCGAGGGTCGTTAGCCATATACTTTGTATCAGATAAGCCAATAATATGCCCTATTACGTGACCAAAAATGCAGGATTTGCTTTACAATTCACAGACGATGTAGCAACCTGGAAGATTTTTCCAATCCAAAAATAGCAGCAACAAATCTTTGAATATAACTGAGCAGAATACAAGAATAGTGGCCATAGTAGAGAAAAAATAAATGTATCTGAAACGCAATTATGAATGTTTAAAAAATCAAACAAAACAATTTTCTGTAAAGAACTCCTCTCTAAATTGCCACATCTACAAAATTTCTTGAATTGACGTACCATTATAAATTATGAATTGACGTACCATTATAAATTAGCTTAGAAAAAAATATAAAAGATATTAAAGAGAACACTGCGAAAGAGAGAAGGCGTTGGAGAGATAAGTTGTTATATTGTAATTGATTTTTGAATATTTTTATATTAATATTAACATCTCTAGTGTTTTGAGTTAAATAACAAAATAATAACTAGATTTCTATGACTGGTAAATGAAACCAGTGGGGTTAAAGTTTTAGATTATAGTTTAGTGGTGTAACCTGTACTACATAGACAGATTTTACTTACGACGTGTAACGATACTTTCAGGTTTAGCTGTAATTCATCATACTGATAAATTGTAAACAGCTTAAAAATTATGTTTTACTAAACAAATACAATTTAAAGACAAGTTAACTGTTTATTCGTGTTTCAAGGATTATCATGTTTACTTGACTTAAATCTAGATCTATTAGTTTAATTTCAGTTTCTTGGTAGGTTATAAATCAGGCGAAGTACGTTGCATTATATATAACTTAACAGTTTTACGTAGACACGAAATAAACAATAGTTATTTGTAATTTCTATGACATTAAAGATAAACTTAACTACTTTAGTGTTAACATAAAGTAGTGATAAAATACTGTAATATATTTTATTCTAAAGCGTTAGACTTAACAGTGTTGGCAATAAGCTACTGGTATTTACATTTAGTTTTGAGTACGAGTATTTATATCCAAGTTACAATACAGCAAAACCAGCAACAAACCTACTAGCAAAAGTAAACAACATACAAGAATACTGCCAACTTCTATTGCTGCTACTATACTGTAGAGTTTGTATATTGGAGGAGAAGTTGGAGATTATCCTAATTAAAGTAGAGGTCCATGGATAAAGTGAAAGATTAATTGTGGGAAATGGTAGCAGGATTTCAAGAGGAATCTAAGCTTTTACGTGCAGGGATATATCAGCTAGCAATGACTTTCAGGAAATTAGAAAAAGTACTACTGGGGTTAAAACTAATAGTATTGGATTTATTGTAATGAGCATGTTCTACAGAGCATTAGATTTCAGCCCTTGCATTGTGCAGATGATGAACTATTGGAGGGAAGGAAATATAAGGGTCAGAGAAGGATGAGGACGATAACGTAAGAAGGTTATAGGTGATGCCTTGATACGGAATGTAGATAGGATAGTCTGTGAAATACATAGGGAGAGAATAATTAAATTATGCTCCCCAGGACCACAGGTGGATGTTATAACTGACAGAACAGGAGACATAATAAAAGGGGCTAGCAGAGATGCAGTTTTCTTATGCAGGGAAATGTAGGTCGGAGGAACTAATTAATAAGTACAGGAGGATGATAAAGGCACTCATAGAAAAATGACATAACTTAATTGAGTCAGGGATACGACCAAGAATTTATTGTATGGATGAAATTGTGAGTAGGCCACAAGAGCTAAAGGATAGGTTTAATGTAACATGTAAGAATAAGCTGATAAGCTAGTTGGACTTGTGGGATCAGTTCAATAAAAAATCTTATCGTAATGGATGGTTTACATTTGAACAGGGTAGGGTCTGGCTTGTTTACAAAGACTATTAACTCAGCTGTAAGAAAGGGTCAAAACTAAAATTTACCAATGGTGAGAGCAAGGATAAACTAAATTAAAAAATAATAAGATGTAGAGAAACATTAACACAGGAACTAAGTATAAGAGCAGTTTTAAGAATAGGTATAATTGTTGCTATTGTAATGCTAGAAGTATAATAAATAAATAAAAGACTTTCAGACACTCGTGGGAATGGAAGATTTTGACATAATAGGAATAACTGAAACATGATTAAATGTAAATAGTTTTTATAACTAAAATTATTTAAAATATACAGCTATAAGTTATTTAATAGGGGTAAAGTGAAAGAGAGGAGTAACTTTAGGTGTAAAATATAAATTATATATTTTTGAATTTGAAGATACCGCAGATAGTATCCAGGAAATTGTTTACATTTGGGATTATGCTAGTAGAGGGGAATTTGTTACAGACAACCAGATGATACTTATAAAATTAATGAGAAACTTTACAGTAAGATTAAAGTTTGAACTGTTAATGTGATCATATTTGTAGGTGATTTGAATTTCAAGCCTATAAACTCGAAAGTATTAGAGTCAAACCCTGAGGGAGAAATATTTTGAAAATTGCTCAAGAGGGTTTTCTTCACAAGTGGGTTAAGGAACATACAAGAAACACTGTTTGAAAGGGTAGGAATTGGGGAAATACATTGCTCTGTTAAGTTGATGTTTTGCTCCACGTAGAAATCATAAATAATATTTTGGTTACAAATTTCAGTGAAACAAATTTTACAAGGATGCGACAAGAATAATCGGTTGTAAATTGGGCAACTGCGTTATTTTGAGACAATGATCAAATGTGGAAAAGTTTTAAGAATAAAATTTTAAATATTCAAGATAAACATATTTTGCACAGAAAAAAAAGGGTAGCTGTAAGTAAAATACCGGGTTAGCTCACTAAGGGTATAAGACATAAAATTAAGGAAAAGAATCACAAATTTAAGAAATTTAAGTTTACTGGTATTGTAGAAGATTAAAAAAGTTTGTCTTAGTACTTACTACTACTTGTAAATCAGTGGGCAGAAGTCAAAAAATTGGAATTCAGCTAATGTCAATTCCCTTTTAAAAAGAAGATAACAATAGGTTTATTAGTCTTACAACAGTTGCGGGAAAAGTTTTGGAAAGTCTGATAATAGATGCTTTGCAAAGTCATTTAACAAAATTCAGAATTTTATTGGATAGCGAACGTGATTTCACTAAGGGAAATCTTGCCTTAAACTCTGTTGACATTCTTTGAAAAGATCACTACTTATTTATATGAGGGTACGGGTGTAGATTTGGTGCATCTGAATTTTCAAAAAGCTTTTGACAAGGTGCTACATAAAATGCTTGTTTAAATTATTTCTGTAAGTGTGGATAGATAAATTAGCTAACTGGATAGAAGAGTGGCTGGAATGAAGAAAGGTTGTTATAAATGGAGTTAAGTCAAACTGGTTAATGTCACAAGTAGGGTATTTCAAGGCTTAGTATGACAAACTTCAATATACAACTATAAAACATTTCCAGAAGAGCCCGTATTAAAACGACCTTCTCTGGGAAATACAGATACCAAATACTTGATAGGAAGATACCTAATTTCCTATCACCATTAAACATCTACATTAACTATATGAAATAAGCTAACTATAATTATCAAGTAAACGATTTATCATTAGAATAACATATTATGAATGTATATAAAAGGTATATACGTAAATATACTTTCAGTAAGTTAATCTTGTGAAAAGTGCAGAATTATCAAAGCCCTAACACCAATGAAGTGATAATTTCATATTAAATGTTAATGGTATATTATACATAGATAATGTCGTTACTGTACCTGACCCTAAGCTAGCAATAAAGACCTTGTTTGATTAAGAAACACGTCTGTTTAGACCTGACTCTTCCCAGGTCGCGCATAACGACCAAATAATCATGCAGGTACAAGAGATAAGCAAATTATAATAACACCCACTGAACTGAAAGTTCGGAGCGTATTCAGCATAATATTATGATATTCCGATATGCAGTTCGGCAATCTGGCCATTAATTCTCGGTCGGTCCAAATTAAATATGTCAGTTGAGTTATAAAATGACGGCATTAATATTAGGTAAATGCTTCACAACAACATATAATAGGCTATTATCACGTTATTTGAGGAAATATTGGAGAAAATACGATGCAATTATGAATAGCGTAACTTAAGACTTGAAGCTAAACATACTTTTAACCACTGTACTATACGAAAAAGCTTGAATTTAGTTTGTATCCTTCTTCTGGTGGATAGCTAATATTTGTGTTTTGAGCGTACAAAAGCGTAAATAGGTTTCTGATTTGTATACTTATATACTCTAGTATCTAAAACAATTTAAACTATCTTAATCTTACTTTGTATGATTTCAAATCTCTTTATCACATAGAAACTATCACGTTTACAAGTCGTGTTTCTTATGATAATTATTACTTGTTACTTATCTATAATGGCATAATAATAAAATACATACAGAGAGTGTTTATACTTCGTGCCTGTTGTTAATTTAAAACAGCACTTTTATTATTCCTAGCTTTGTCTTAGATTAAAATCCAACTGAAGAGGGTATGACAAAATAAAAAAAGTTGAATTTAATATTTTAAATCTCTCTTATCTGATTAGGCCCGACTAAATTAAAAGCCAGCGTAATTCGCATTTATCACGTAGCCCAACAATTACACTGGAATTTGTTGGTTGTTTTTTTCTCCAATCTACTCTGAATCTCTGCTATACAGCAAGGTAGTCATCGATAAGTGAAGACATTTTAAACATTTGTCTGTAATCAGCTACCTCTACATATAGAAGCTTAATTATAACTGGTCAGACGCAGTCAAGATTTTATCACGAGATTAGATGGAATAGTCGTCCAAAACAAAGAGATCTGAGACTGGTTTTGGCGTCGAATAAAACTGTTGTTTGAGTCAGATGAAAATCTGAGACTGGTGACCATGGTGTAAAAATCTGAGACTGTTTTTGTATCTTTTTAAACTTCTCGTTACTTTTGTACTCTGTATTCTTATACTTTGAGCTTTCTTTTTACCTCACGGTTTTAGTCTGGTGTAGCCTGGTGGATAGCATTTTACTACTACTACATCAAGCATGTTCTACGAATACTAGAAGCCATTTCTATTATACATGATTATTTCCAAATAATTATTAGACGTTACAATATCATTTACTATAAAAAATAAATAATTTGGTTTAAATTTTGTATTTCTACATATTTAAGGTGAACCCATACAAAAAAACAACAACAAAAAAACAATCTGACATCAACATCTTAGGTTTACATATAAAATGCAGGTCACATATAAACCCAAAGAGAAGACATTAAGAAAATCTGATGTTGTTTGCAGACCCAAGGTGGGATTTTTCGCCTTGTTGATTTTATCCATTACGAACCAGCTTGATCTTCCTGCATTTGTCACTTAGAAAACTCAGGAGTTTTCCATCTTATAGAAAACCCCTGATTGGCCTGGAGCTGTCAGATAAGCTGCTTTGAGAAAAAGCACCGATATTTACTCGTTCCGAGGACACACGACATTCAGAACAACAAAGAAAGGTGATATGAAACGCCCTTACTCACATATGGTCAACAAACATTTACACAACAAGCATGCATATTTATCTCTCTCTTTCTCTTTATTTAAAGTCTGAATTAGTTACAAGTCATTGAAACGTAATACATTAACGAAATTTCCAACAAGAATATTTACATTTTAAGTCATCTTGCCTTCATATTTTAAAGCTGTCTCAAAACTCAAGTAATGTTATTCATCATAGCTTTTTAGTGCCTTCCGATACATGATTAATTTAATATATGTTCTTAGTTTGACTTTACATAATTTCAGCTCATTTATTTATATTCTATTTTACGTTTTCTTAAAGCTCAACTTCTTTGTTTTAATTTATGGTTGATTTTCAGAACAGTAAATCCGCATTGTGCACATTTTTTTGAAGTCTCGTCAGATGTCCGTTGTGTTTCTAATATTTTAAAACCTAAATGATTCTTCGGTGGGAAAGAAGCTAGTTTACAGACTGACAATGGTTAAATCTGGAGCTCGATTCCTCTTGATGGTTATAGCATATAACCCATTGTAACTTTGTTCTAATCAACTCTAACGGATTTACCGTTACATGTTTATTTTGATACCTACGCTTGTTTCAGTAAAGTTTTCTTTCTCAAGTGGCGTGTATTTCTGGCTGTGTATTGCGCAAATCCCACATGTTCTCTAAATTAATAGAAGATTCTTAAGTGTAAGAATCAACAATATTTGTTTTACGAAAATGCTAACGCGTTTTTGAACATTTTTGAAACTTCGAGAAACTTACATGATTCATATAAGAGCAGCTAGAAGATGATTATTAGTCAGCTAAGTCAGTGTACTTTAGGTCTTGGAAGCTATAATTGTGATTACTGGTATTATTATTAATTGGGAAACTACAGAATTCGATCAGGAGTGTTTAAAGATTTTGAAGATTACAAACTGTTCAACTTTATTGAATTACTTCAGGTATTATTATTTCTAGAAGATCATTAAATATCATCCTCAGTAAGAAGTGAGCTTGTAACCAATATGAGGCTAACCAAGAAAAACGTCGTTAATTTAGGCGAGGTGTAGCATGATCAACTTGTCGTGCACCTGGATCGTAAATAAAATATTCAGTACTAAACAAGGTATAAGAATGAGTATTGTCTGTAAGTTTGTAAAACTCTTATATATAAACCATCATTTGTAATAACTATTCGTATGTGTTTGTTTGTTCTTCTTATACCAAAGCCACATCGGGCTATATGCTGAGCTCACCGAGGGAAATCGAACCTCTGATTTTAGCATGGTAAATCCATAGACTTACCGCTGTACTAGCGGGGGGCAAGTTTAATAAACTTTCTTCTTAAAACCTGGCCCGGCATGGCCAGGTGGGTTGAGGCGTTCGACACGTAATCTAGGGATCGCAGGTTCGAATCCCCGTAACACCAAACATGCTTGCCCTTTCAGCCGTGGGAGCGTTATAATGTGACGGTCAATCCCACTATTCGTTAGTAAAAGAGTAATCCAAGAGTTGGCGGTGGGTGGGGATAACTAGCTGCCTTCCCTCTAGTCTTACACTGCTAAATTAGGGACAGCTAGCGCAGATAACCCTCGAGTAGCTTTGTGCGAAATTCAAAACAAACAAAAAACAAATATAAAATCTTCACTCATAGGAATAATAAGGATAAAAATTGTCATTAGTAATAGAAGTACTTCCATAACAACATGTTGCTAGTGTATAGGTGCCTTTTCACTGTTAGCATTTTCAGTGGAAACCGTAGAAAAAATAACTGTAGAATTAATCTAAGAGTCTATGGAATAAGTAAACCACACCATAAGTTGATTTTTACATATTTTAATTTATTCTGTAGTATACGTGTGTGTAAATGATGTAAAACCAAATAGAGTATATACAAAATGGAACTTGAGCTTTTCATATGAAGAAACGTAATGAAACAACATATTATTTGCACGCTCTTATACGTAATTATATCAGAGTAGTATTAACTGGCACAAAAACAAACATGCGTAACTATCATAATTTGAGACAACCGTTTTTGGATATTTTATATGAAATAAATAAAAGCAGCATACAAAAATCTCATTCTTTTGTTGTCTTTTGAAACTTACAACCAGTTGTTCATCTCTTTCTAAGACTTTTGAATTATCAGAAATAGAACATCATTTATGACAAGCTATATACTATTTCAGGCCCTGACCTCATTAATGACGTCGCTTAAGAGTGATCAAAATATATTAGTTCCCTGACGTATTTGCAGTATTTGTATTTCTTGATAAATTATAATATGAAGTACAGGGAGTAATTTATTGATAGGTCCACATTGTATGTGGTCCACAAGCATCCAACCAATAAGAAAAAGGGAATGTCTGAGATAATCAAATGAGTTTCTACTTTTCATCACAATGATTTCTTAACATTTTCTAATTGCATAAATAAATGTTAATTGATACCCTTCCAGTTAAACATTTATTTCTTTAAAACAAGATGTGTATATGTAGTTATTTCAAGTATTGTTAATTAAAAAGTGTAACACTAAAGGAAACAAATGTATATCAAATGTATAATTGGGCAATATGAAAGTTACTGTAATGGGAAGCTAGAAAAGACAAAAAAAATTTTATGTTCATTTGCTTAAGATTAAGCCTAAGTGATTATTAGATGGACTAAGATGTGTTTGTGATGAAAACTGTGATATTTCAACAAGACAAAAGCATGATGCTGTAAAACTGACATCACTTTATGTTTACTAAATGGAAACTTTCAATTGACTTTTACTCAGTAATAACCATAAATATACTTGTACCAGTATGGGTTTAGTAGTCACTAACAGAGCGCCCATGTGAATAACTAAGGATGTATTTCTTAGTTATAAGGTTTCTAATATATTTTACCTATGGTATTATAATATTTTTAGTTCTATAACTGAGCAGTTTGAACTCACTAAACAGTCTTGTTTTCCTACAAAAGCTACCATGATAATTAATTTATGCAAAATTAATAGAATAATGAAAACCATGAAACACATCATAACATACCTGTACACATATGCGTATATTTTGTTTACTTTATCCGTATTAATTTTCTCAAACATATATTCAATGTATGTGATTTGTTGCTGACTAAATCGCACTTTTCCATAACATTGTTCAATCTTTATATAGTTAAGTTTAATAGCCTTAATTAATGACATATTTTGAAACTATAATTTAGCCTAGCGAGCTGATTATAATAATTATATTGCATCACCTTCAAAACCTAGGGTACATTTTATAACCCACATTATAGCTTGTACCGTGGGATCTTTTTAATAAGTGCAGCGTTTTTTAATTATTTTTTAATATATTTTTGTTTGGGCTTGTTTTTCGGTTATAACAAACTTATATAATTAGTCAAATATTTGGATTTGCTGTTTTTAACCCAGTCCTTCCTTTTGATTTTGTTTACTTAATTTTATCAGTATTAATTTTCTCTAATACATATATATAACTTACATGCTTGATTTCAGCCCTTCTTTAACAGAAAATAAAACCATTTTCTTGCAAATATTGGGCTATTATCAGTATTCGTTAATAGGGAGTCTTCAAGCGGGTTTAAATAGAGTCTTCGCTTCAGTAATTTCAGTCAATTCGAATTTCTATATTCTCATCAACCACTTCTATAGAGCTTCAAACATAAAAGAATTAGAAGTGGAAGAGATAAGATAAAAATAGTACTAATATGAGTTATGTTGTATTTTAGGTTTTGAGATTCTAGTTAATGCACATGACTGTGAGTTCCTGTTTGTATATACAAATATTTTATTGTACCTTTATCACACATTCTATAGAGTCTATACAGTTTTGAAATTATAATAAATCTTTTAATGAGAACACCACTTCATTTTTGGAAGTAACTCGAGTTCAGGACGTAAGACAAAATAGAAAACACTAGATTTAGAAAGTAATCATGTTTACAAATATAAAGGTGCAGTAAAAATGACATTCAAGTATACGAACACAGTGAAAATAAATAACAATAAACACTTCATGTAATTTAATATTTTTCACACCAGATGTCTGCTGACATCTATCACGAATGATTCTTATATTTAAAATGATATGCGTAAAAGGTAAACATTCAAGTACATGGATGGAATAGATACAACATATTTCTCTAGGAAACATGGGTCATGACAACAACAAAATGAAAAGACATATATTGACACATGATAACAGATATGTTATACTTAACGCTCATGACATTAATCAACTACCGTTCCTAATTTGTACGTAGTACAGAGGAAAGCAGTAACAACACCTATCACTAACTCTTCAGCTACTTTAACTTGACTCCTGTTTAACAGTGTAATGGATGTCATTTTTATAAACCTTTCCAGCATCAAGTTTGATAGCAAAGCGAGCGCGAACGATTTTAGATATTTAATATTGCAAACAACGGTGTTTGTTGGTTTTTTTACAATTCTTTCTTTATAGAAAAACAGGTTACAAACTTTAAATGAATAGTAATGTGCAATATGTATAGTTATTGACAAAAATGTACCTATAAAGTATTTTTTGGTTATACATGTACCTGTTTTCATTCCAAACCTAAAACTTACTTATTTAGCACGAAGAGGTATAGAGATGAAGCCACTATTCGACCAACAAACTGGTATCAGCCACCTTTTATCCTGACTTTCACCAGTTTTCTTTATTAAATTACACGAGTGCCTAGGACTTTGAATAAAGTCGAAGTCAGTCTAATTTCCGGAATTATACGTACCGCCGTCATATTGCTGAAGTTATATGTATATTAGATATTAAAATATATTCTGTGTTATTATAAAATATAGATTAGATACTGAACCAAGTTAGCAGAACGAACAAGTAATAGATTGCTTGTGAATACTTATAAAGAAACACCACGAACATGTTCAATATCTCTTTTTCATTCTTTTTTTTTTCACTTCTACGAGGAATTGAAGTAGAAGTCGTGTGCACAGATATATGATAAATTTAAATCTGTACCTTAATAACATGTCTGATTCTTTGTTGTGCACTGTCATAGATGATTATGTAATGAAATCAATGAATTTACATGAAGGGTTGGAGTAGAAAATGTGAGGAAAACAAAGATCCACAAATAAATTAACTAAGTTTGTCTACTGAATAATAATGAATAATTAATTGATTCAAACACTGAAAATATTCACGTTATCAGTGGTTAGTCAGGGACTATTCATGTTATCAGTGGTTAGTCAGGGACTATTAACGTTATCAGTGGTTAGTCAGGGACTATTCACGTTATCAGTGGTTAGTCAGGAACTATAGATCAAACTTAACAAATGTGGAATATAGTAGTGGAATTTAAATCTTTTCTAAATATTTTTAAAAGGATTTAGTCTGCGTGTTCTATGAACTGTGTTGTTTCTGTCCTGTTCCCTGCCAGTGGCACAGTGGAACGTCTGTTAGAAACTGGTTTTTAATACCCGTGATGGGTAGAGCATAGATAGCGTATTGTTTAGCTTTGTCCTTAATTCTAAACAAACAACCATGTCCAGTTACTAATCGATTCATTAGCAGTTTTCGAAATTACTTTCCGCCCGTGTGTGTGTTTTTTTATAGCAAAGCCGCATCTGGCTATCTGCTGAGTCCACCGAGAGGAATCGAAACTTTGATATCAGCGTTGTAAATCCGTAGACTTGCCGCTGTACTAGCGTAAAATTTCTGCCCGTATTAACAAAATAACACATTTTTATACACTTAAATAGGCCCGATATGCCCAGGTGGTTAGGGCGCTCGATTTGTAATCTGAGGAATCGAATTCCCGTCATACCAAACATTCTCGCCCTTTAAGCCGTGGAGGCGTTATAATGTGACGGTCAATCCACTATTCGTTGGTAAAAGAGTAGCCCAAGAGTTGGTGGTAATGACTAGCTGCCTTCCCTCTAGTCTTACACTGCTAAATTAGGGACGGCTAGCGCAGATAGCCCTCGAGTAGCTTTGCGCGAAATTCAAAAAATAAGCAAATACACTTTAATATTTGACATTAAACAGACATCAACTGATGTCGCGCTGAGATTTTTTCTGGAAAATTCTGTGACGAGCTAAATAAACTTTAAAGCCTAATCTCTTACGTTTTCGCAGTTTATTTTTCATATGTATAGAAAACACAGTTCAAAAGATCTTTTAAAGAAAATGTTGTAGTTCTTAACAGCAAAAATAAAAAGCAATACATATAATGCTGATCAATTTAAGCTCAAAGACGGTTTCCTTCTTCAGATCATGAATACTATCTAGATACCTTTTTTTGTGAACGCCGACTCTGAAAATTTTATTCGTCTGTCGTCACGTGAACTTTAGAATCTCCAAACACTTGCCATAAAATCACAGATCCTGGTTTCTCTCTTTTGAAAAGTCTTACAAAAACTTTTGGTTTATTTTCAAAGCCTCATTAACAATGAAGGCGTCGTGCCCCAGTTGATCATCAGTGAATATTTTGTCATTTCACTTCCGCTCAAAAAAGTAAAACACACATTTAAAAACAATGTTTAATTATACTTCTTATACCCTTTTTTTATTCTTTTTGTTGTTGGAGGTGTAAGACGTGATCTAAATGTAACGTGCTTAAACCTGAAGGTTCTAATTTGCATTTCGACGTAGAAAACAAACAAACAACTATTCACAATTTGATACTGTGAGTGTGTTGTAAACATGACAGTCATATCTCACTATTCTGCTATATTAGACTAGGGTAACAGTGGGTGCTGTAGATTCAAGGTAACATCCTGCCTCACGAAGCAACGAGTTACATAGTGAATTCTAGTGTGTACTGGTTCAGTCAGAGACTAATAATAAACAACCTATACGAACTAACTCGCTGTGAAACGTAGACTGGTTAAACAAACAGTTTTCATGTATGACCTAGAATATAGACAGTTTCAAAGTAAAGAACTTTTCATTATTATTATTATTTTAGAGTAACCATGTGTTGTGGATATTTACCTAATCGCACACTTGACACGAATAAACCCAGAAAATATCTTACTTGCGTGAAGTTATATTATTACAATGATAATTATATCACCTTTCCCTAAACAGTCTGCATTACATAGAAAAATATACATTTTTTACTAAATACAATTCACAATAGCTAGCTATGTTTATTAAACACAACTCAAAATCTGTCTTAGACATAAAATCCTGCATCGTTGCACTGACAGTTATGTAATTTGTCATTGATTAAAATTCACAACCTGCCATACACAGAGAATTCCAGATCGATTTACTGTGGTTTACATTATTTATAAATTGAAAATAACGTACAGTCCTCTTTTATAGATAATTCTGGATCATTGTTTCTTCTTGGAACTTAATAACACCTCACAGCAAAATTCATTTATATGATGAACTGTATGGAAAAAAATGTCTCCTATTGCAAAGTTCGTTTTAATGAGCACGTTTATTGAGAAGCTCTCAGCATTATGTAACAAAATCTTAATTTTTAGAATATATTTTTTTAGGTTCAAAGGTAAACACCAGAGATAGTACGGGATAAAATACTTTAGTACTAGACTGAGATAGGCACGAGTATTAGAATGGAAGTATAATTCGATCGTTCCCAATATTTTCCTTTATTTGTGATATGTTTGTAACAAATTAATTAACCCTAGGTTTAAGTTTTGAGTTTAAACGGTGTTGCCCATTTTTGTTATATTCTAGTATTTAATGTTAGTTCCAATTAGTTGGCACTATATTTGTTGTACTATATTTTTTGATTCTGAGTTGTTGAATCTAATTTTGTTGAGATCTCGATTTTTGTTGTTGTTTTACTTTCTTCTACTATCTTGGAGCGCAGATGGCCCTCGAGTAGCTTTGCGTGAAATTCAAAACTAACTAAACCAATCTACCTTCTTGGTTATCAAGTTTGTTGAATTGTAGGTTTGATCTTGATTTGTTGGTTTCATTTCAAAATTTTTTTGTTTTTATTTACTTCCACTTTTTTTTTTTTTTAATTTCGAGCATAGCTACACGAGGGCTGTCTGCACTAGCCGTCCTTAATCTAGCAGTGTAAGACTAGAGGGAAGGCAGCTAGTCATCACCACCGACCGCCAACTCTTGGACTACTCTTTTACCAACGAATAGTGGGATTCACCGTCACATTATAACGCTCGCACGACTGAAAAGGCGAGCATATTTGGTGCGACCGTGATTCGAATCCGCGACCCTCAGATTACGAGTCGAACGCCTTAACCCACCTGGCCATGCCGGGCCTAGTTCTAGTGTTCGATATATTTTATATAAAAATTCTTCCTCTTATATATTCTGTACATGTTTGATATGTTTTATACATGTTTGGTTTGTATGTTTGATATGTGATATACATGTTTGGTTTGTATGTTTGATATGTTTTATACATGTTTGGTTTGTATGTTTGATATATTTTAGACATATTTGTGTATCTAATATTTTTTCTATATGTTTATGGACCTGGCATGGCCTAGCGCGTAAGGCGTGCGACTCGTAGTCGAGGGTCGCGGGTTCGCGCCCGCGTCGCGCCAAACATGCTCGCCCTCCCAGCCGTGGGGACGTTATAATGTGACGGTCAATCCCACTATTCGTTGGTAAAAGAGTAGACCAAGAGTTGGCGGTGGGTGGTGATGTCTAGCTGCCTTCCCTCTAGTCTTACACTGCAAAATTAGGGACGGCTAGCGCAGATAGCCCTCGAGTAGCTTTGTGCGAAATTAAAAAACAAACAAAAACAAAATATGTTTATGAATCAAGCAGTTGTGGAGATTAATTGAAACTGTGGTAAAAATAAATGGATGGTTGTCGATAAGTATAGTGGATATACTATAAGAGTTCTGTTAACATCCTAAGTCATTCAAGGGTCTCGTAATTACTTATTCTGTTTAAAGTTTTCTTGGAACTAGCACTAACATAATAGTGAAATAGTTCCTCGTTACCAGCAATATTTATTAGATAATACCATACCAGGAGTATAGTTAATTTCATTTACACACTGATCACAAAATCGAGAATATTTATGTAAAAATAAGAAGTGAATCAGAAGCCTTTAAATAATAATAGAAACGTACATTTATGAGTACTAAAGAAATGTCTATTTTCATTATCCACAATTTAGATCAGCAACATATGTTTATAAACATAAATCCAAATGCTTGATACCGATACTTAAAAAAATGGTTTTGTTACAAAATAAAACTGAATTCACTGGGAAGACTAGCATTGATAGAGCAGAGCTGAACTGGTACCTCATTTCTAATGCAGACAGAAGGCTGGCTGGTTGAGCATTATACTGACTGCAGATAAAATCTACTTAGCTTTTATACACAAAAATGTAACACAGCACCTCACTATTCAGCAACAAAACTGAAGTCACGCAAGTTGCACAAGAGCTCTTATTAACGTTCATCAGTATCTTTTATGGACAGACTAGTGTATAATAGTGAGCATTTACAGAGAATTATTTGTTTTTTTCTGTATCGTCTCAACGTGAAGTCGCACCTTGAAGTAAATATCTTGACTAGTTATACACCAGAACGTCACCTACTGAAGTGAAGTATCTTTATACTCACATTAGGTTCCTTACCTATTCTTATAACTTTGTTTTTCATAGCTGGCATTTTCTAACTTCACTATATGATATTAATTAATCTCATACAACAGTCTGCTCTGTAGTAGTAGCTTTATCTTTCTATTGCTCATATATACTTGTTTCATTTTTGTCTTAATTTACAAAGAAATTTCAATTCTAGTCCTAAAGAAAGATAATAAACATTGTCATCTTATGTGCTAAAACTGTGAAACGTAGTCGAAGTCTCCTTCTTTTTACCTACTTATTCACGTAAATCAAATGTTATTTGTTTCACATTTCAATTGCAATATTTATTTTTCATGTTCTTGACTAGACAGTTAAATACTATGATAAGGCCAACGCGTGTTATAAGATGCTATAAATGTTACACTTTTTGTGAATACTAGACAGTATTTCTCAAAACAAGTTTGTTTGTTTAAGTTAAGCACATAGTTGTACAATGGGTTACCTGTGTTCTACTTGTCATGGATATCAGAACCGAGTATTGTTATGTCCGTAGAATTATTGCTGTGCCACCGGGAGGGTGGACTCAAAACAAGTAAGAGAAGAGTAATTGTTTCAGATAATGGAAAACTTTTTCTAAATATTTCAAATTTTGAAACGATAAATCAGAGAGGTAGCAGCTAGTCGAAAGTATTCATCGACAACTCTCAGACTAATAAAACCGAATAAAGAAAATTGACTATCACTCTTATGGTACATACACTTTCAGAAAGTGCAAAAGCAATCTTGCAGAAACAAGACATGAACCATGAATCTTCGGATTCACAATACAAAATGCTACGCACTTGGCCACACCTATTGTAAAAAAAAAGTGAATCAATGATCAAAAAGAGCTCTTAACCATAGTTTTAAAGTAGGCTAAGAGTTGTTGTGTTTTCATTTTACTTACTTATCTCTGTTTCTGAGATCAAAAGACACGAATGACAGGCAAAACATAATGCAGACTTGAAAGATAAATGGCATGCCAAAATCGGAACAGCTTATAAAATTTAATCGAAGGTTTATTTTCTAGATCTGCTATTGGCGATGATGAGGTTATCAAGTCACAAGCTTAACATTTCTAGCTGTCATAACCATATACTTGAACATAAAATATAAATCAAGAAATGTGTGGCCTGTGTTGTTACTGTAGAAAAAAGGGAAAAAATAGTTTCTTTAGTGATGTAACAAGTGCTAGTGCTGACAAATATAACAACTTATAAAACATAATTTGTATTTTAGGCTTATATAATAAAATAGAAACTTTTGGAAAATCAAGACAGTTTGCTATTATTCATGATAAAGCTTCGTAGATCCCAACAATTAATCATTTTCTTCTTATATTTAATTTTTTATCCTCTGTAACGTCTTTGCAGCTCATCAGTAAATATACTTTTGATACTCGTGGCATACAAAGAACAGTTAACCCTTTGTGTAGTTTTGTGTTTAACTACCACCAAACCAAATCATACTCTATTACTTAAAAATATGTGGAAATTTATTTTCCTTTTACAATTATTTCCAATTCTCTGTTCGTAATTTTCTTAACAATCTATAATGTTTGTTATCAAACCAAGTAATTGAATTTCGTAAGAGCAAAACTGTAAGTTTGTAATAACAGGCGTGTTTAAATATCGCGACTGCACATCTTAAAATTAATTTACTTTTGTTTTTTTGTCAGCAGTCTGCGTAAAGTTACACGAGAACTATTTGCTCAAAGCTATCTCTAATTCTAAATTGATAGGAAAGAGGGAATATTGACATTCAGTTGACCCACAGTCAACTCTTGGACGACTCAAATCGAATAAAAGATTTCATTATCACTTTTGCAAGGCATCCTAAAGTGCGAAACTCCTTTTTGCAGCAACAGACCATATATCATGAATTCTTACATTCACATAAAAGTCACGCTGGCTACGAGGGTACACCCAATTATTAAGGTAACTAAAATTTACCATAAGAGCAAACTATAGGTATGTATATAACTTAATGATTGCAATATATAATTTTAAAATCGTTATTTGATCCGTATAAAGATAAATCTTTAGTTGTGTACGTGGTCAATAGATAGAATAAGGCCTCCTACCATTATTCAGTAAGACCTACCTCCCCACTTATGAACAAGAGTTATGAAAAATAGCTTTTGAGAAGCAAAATTTTGACACAATATTTTTATTGTGATTGTACAGACGTAAGTATGCTATACTTATTTTTGTAATGAACACGTGAGATGATTTTGTGTGATTGTGTTTGAAGTTCGCGCAAAGCTACACGAGGGCCATACTCGTATGCGTTAACTGTCCCTAATTTAGCAGTGTAAAACTAGGTGGAAAACAGTTAGTCATCACCCCGCATCGCCAACTTTTGAGCTTCTCTTTTATAAAAGAATAATGGAATTTTCCGCATTATTATAATGTTCCACAGCCTAAAGGGCAGAGCATGTCTGATGTGAAGGAGATTCGAACTTCCAACCCTCAAATTGTGAGTCGAGCGCCCTAACCACCTGGCCATGCCTCCCCACGTGAGATGAGTACACAATATTTGTACTCCATAGTTTAATTCGAAATATGATTTTTCAGTTAAAATTATTTGAAATATTAAGATTAGAACTGTTTTCTTAGTGCAAAGCTACACAATGTGCCATTGACGTCACGCCTACATATTTTGGCGTAGTAATCCCGGACACTTACTGCTTGATCCACCGAGGGCTAAAGGTTTATAAATTATGATAAATATGGAGTTACATGCAACTTTCGTATTTACTTTTTACATTACATAATTGACAACTAATAAAAGAAAATAAAAAATCACTTGTGACATCTTAAAATATTGCATTACTTTTTTGATTTTCTCGGTTATAAGTAAAGTGACCTGAGTAAATCTTTACTGCTAGATATCACATAATCTACAACTCTTATACATGAAAAACATTTAATTCCATATTCTGTTGAACAAGACATGGCGAAATAAAAGAAAAAAGACAGTAAAAAGGTGGATCGATATTCACAACATTAGTTTAAGGACGTTCAAAATTGACTTATTCGATAAAAAGTTCACATCAACTTCTAAAGTGAATTATCCCTCTCTGTATTTTAAACGCTTTTTTTTACGCTCACTTCTACGTAAATTATTGTTCCTCTTGGTGCTTCCACGCATGCATGAATAAGCTATTATTAAAGAACTTCCATAGAATGCATACTCTACGTTTTTATAGACAAGCTAAACACCGAGTCGAAATGTCTGAGCTTCCAGTCTCAGTTCTATGGGAGCACAAGTCAGAATTCAATAAGATACAGTGGAAATTTGTATTAAGTTCTAAATATTCGAAGTAAACGAAAAGCAACTGCAGTGAAAATTCTAGTTTTTCTGAAATATTCTTACACAATGCTTTATAAATAATGTTTATACTAGTTTGTTGTTTTTCTCGGTTCCTGTCTTGACGTCAGAATAATTGTTGTTTTCTTTTCTATTGAACTGCGTGATGTTCAACGTTTACATAAATCACAACATTTCTGTGTATTTGTTTCATATTAGAATAATTGTTTTTCTTTCTAAAAATTGCAACTGGTCGTCACATACAATTAAATAGGAATAAAGCTCCACAATTATCAATAAATTAATTGTATTGCTTAGTGCAACTCGTTATACAGCATTAAAATATACAGATGTCTATAAAATTCAACGCATACAACTTATTTTCGGTGAAAACACGGATTAAAGGCGACAAATCGGCGAGCAAATGAAAAGCAGGAATATGGTTCTTAATCTTAACTGTAACCTGAAGTTGTATTTGCTTTATTGTTCAGAAACCTTAAGAATATGGTTTTCAAACATTTGATTGCTTGAATTAAAAAAAAGCGCGAGAACCCCGGGGAAAATGGCACATTTATCAACCACTTGTGTCCGGTTCTTGACGTCCTCGTGCAGAAACTGATGAAACCTTGCTAGCTGAAGAACGTATCTTTTCTTACAAGATCAACTTTTAGGTTCTAGCGAGTAAAAAAAAAAAAAAAAAAAACAACAATATCCTTTCGTGTAGCAGTCCATTTTTATCCCATCTGATAAAGAATGGATGAACGAATTAACGACTTTCTTGCGTCGAAAATGTCATTTTTCCGAATAATTCCATGAAGTCTTCAATTATAAGGCTTTTATTATAATCGTAAAACGGCATAACCTACCAAAATGTAATCACTTGTGAGAAAAATATTGGTCAAGCTAGCTAGTTTAATATTTTATGTTTTATATAACATCTCTTAGCACGATACAAATATGGATTGTTCTCCACGAATGAATTTTTTAATGAAATTATTCGTCATTATTAAGCATCATTATTTCAGAACTTAATGATGGAATTCCTCTATTTTCCGAGTACTTTATTCGGATTTTCTTAAGACAACAATGAAATAATAGAATGTTAATTGTTAGTTTTGGTCTTCGTCAGCAAAATCAACAATATACATCAGTTAATAAGCTTAGCTGGATTAAGTTACTCTTCTTGTTAGGGTCCGACATGAACAGGTGGTTAAGGCATTAGACTTGTAATCTGTGGGTCGCTGGTTCGAATCCCTGTCACACCAAACATGCTAGCCCTTTCAGCCGTGGAGGCGTTATAATGTGATGGTCAATCCCACTATTCGTTGGTAAAAGAGTAGTCCAAGAGTTGGCGGTGGGTGGTGATAACTAGCTGCCTTCCTTCTGGTCTTACACTGCTAAATAAGGGACGACTTTCGCAGATAGTCCTCGTGTAGCTTTGCGCGAAATTGAAAACAAATCAATTTCTTGCTAGTGAATCAAAATTTTTAACACAAGTTGATAAAACCCTGGCAGCTGGAATATAAAATAACGTATATCCGTTTTCCTATATTTACTTTATATGTTTTATTATGCGGTATCTTACTTTTATTTCGTTCATTTATTACACTTCATTTTGACACCTTTTTTTTAGTTACTGTGTTTTTAGCCGCGGTAGAGCGGCTTATAGAACGACTCTTAGTTTTTTGTTATTTTTTAATACAAACTTGTAGCTCAAAGCTCAGTCATCTCTGAATCTGATCTAAGATCTAACCACAGTTTTTAACTCAGGAGATCAAAACCTTCATAATGATCAACTTGGCCACGCCTAAGATCTCATAAATTAATTTACTGTAATCCTGCCTAAAATAATTATAGTTAGAAGGTAAGCTAGTAAAGATGTTCGCGGGTAATAAAACCTAATTGGGTAAACGCGCGCCTCAGGCTTGGTATTGGTGACACACAAAAATATAGTTAATAAAAATGAAAATAAAGGTATCATATATTAATTTACTTTAATTCTTCCTAATAGAATATGAAATGCCGCGATTGTTGAGGATTCTCTCTTTCAAATATTTAGAATCAGCTGTCTGTCTCGTATGTATAAGTTCAAAGATGCAGTCTCCTTTTGAATCAGCGATTCGTTTACGGACACACAACGTTAAAATCCGGGGTTTGATTCCATGCGGTGGAGAGAATACAGAGACACAACGTATTGACTTATACAGTCAATAGCACGACTGTAAAAAATAGCTAAGTTATATAACAGTTACGATTAAGCTGAGCAGTCAACGTGCTTCCTAATATTCTATCGTTTAATGTGCATCTGCATAAAAGTTCTATCTACACCTATCTATCGCCAGGTCGAGACCCGAATTTTAGCATTAAAGTATCTCATATTTTTCTATATGCCACAAGAAGAGGGAGAATTGGACCGAAATGGTAAGAATAAAACCCTCACTACTTAAAAAACGCACGTGCTTTTCATTGTATAGTCAACATGAAGCATTCTTTTATGTTTGTACATAATATATAGTTTTCCTTTTTTGTGTACTCCACGGCTCATTGTCATGTAGGTTTAATAAGATAAGCAATTCTCAGAGAATTTTAAATTTTACTGAATATTAAATATTAAAGACTTTCAGCGGTTTATATTACGGATGTGGAGTACGTAAGTAAAAGTAAACGTAAGAAGAAGTTAAAGCAAAGAAGATATTCAGAAGTGTTTGTGTGTTTTTCTTATAGCAAAGCCACAAAGGGCTATCTGCTCAGCCCACCGAAGATATTCAGAAGAAAATAAGAAAAATCTAATGAAGAACATGGATCACTGAGGCATTTATCGTTTTAATTTTCTGAGCTTCGTATGTGGAAATAATTCTCTCACCAAGAGAAAATCAAGAGAATGAAATGTGATAAGTAAACTGAGTTTGTCTTGCTGGAAGTTTTAGAAACTTCTCCAATCACATTATTGAAATAAGAAGTCATCATGTTTAACCTCGTGACTAACATATATTGGAGAACAAAGAAAAACCCTAATAAACTTGTTTCTGCTGTTGAACTGCATTATTTCGTATAGCTTCAGTTTAGCAACAAATCAATATCAAATCCCCATTTCTAATCGAGGTTCAGTTTAAATAAAACAATAAAATAGACAAATGTGTTACCAGTTTATTGGACGTACATAATCCATGTCTTAACAGTGTTTAAAAAATACAAGGTTAAAGTAACCCTAGATTGAACCTCAGACTACGAATCAATAAAAAACGAGAGTTAAAATAAACCAACGGCCTATGTTGAAGTCTTATCCATTATGTAGATTCCGTAGTTCCGAATAGAGCTGTTAGGCTCATTTTCAAATAACAGAGCGTATGATATGAATGCAGTAAGTGAAAATGTTTGAAATTTCAAAGGTTTCCCATCATCGTGTTTCTATGGTTTCAATTGTCTGTTATTGGTCTCCTTGTATTAATTGTTGTTTTGTAAGCTTTGGATCTTCGTACAACAGTCTACTGTGGTCAGTCTACGCTATCTTGACCTGCCGGAAAATCAAAATATCAATATCAAGTATTAAATTGTTGATGACTATCAAGTTCTGCTTTTACAGTTTGCTCTACTGAAAACCACTGAAGTGTAGTGTAGCATCTGAGCTTTTATAATTAATAAACCTTAGGTAAATTCTTTGCTGCTGCTCTCAAGGTTTGCTTCCAGAGAGTCCATCGGTAACGTAGGTAAAGAGAAACGTGGGGTATCGTCAGAGATTACTTTTCTTTCAGTATACTATGTTATAACGACATTAATGTACCAGTTCACCACAGACTGTTTCTTCTCGCTTTTTTTTTTTCTTTCTAAGATTAAGGATATTTGATTAACTTGTAAACTGTAGATGAGCCTCGATTTTTATTTATTTGCTTCGAGTTTGGCATCATGAATTGTTAAGCCGCTCATTATCATTGAAGATTGTTTTTACCTCAGCTGTAGTTTATCTCCTATAGACGCCGCAAGTTATCATTAACTTTCTAGTTTAGACTAGAAATATTTCGTGTTGTTAGTTGAAACTGAAAAATAAAACCTCTTTAAAAGCAAGTGTCTGAACAATAAAGGTCTATGCAGACGTTAAGTTTCAGGCATATTCCACGATCACGACGTACACGCCTGTTATGATGGTCGTCATTGTAATCGATCTAAATTCCATTCACTTAATTTACAATCAGCTACTGTATATCTTGAGCCTATCTAAACAATAACTTTCGTTTGTGCACTGAAGCATCAGATCAAAGAAGGTAATGATTTTCAGGAGTTATTAATACAGAAATATAACCTTAATAATTCCGAAATTGTTCGCATAATTTTGTTATTATAAGAAATTGATTTCACATCCCTGGGGTATGCAATGTTCTAAATACATAAAAATACATAATGAGATGTATTCATAATAGTACTGTGTTAAGGGCCATTTCCAGTATTTTACGTAGTTAACGCAGACCAGAACCCAGAATAATACGTATTTGCCTACTTTCAGTAACATGCTGTTTTAATTTTACCTTGTCTCTTTGGTTTAAAACTGCAATTTAACTCTACTTTCAGGTTTCATTCATGAGCTAATTATGTATTAGTGTTACAAGCATGAAAACTTTTCGAAGTTACATGAACAAGGTTTTATCACACTCAACCTTAAATAAATAAATAAACGTGCATAAGATGACGTTTTATAAAATTTTTCTGTCTTAGGTAAGGTTAATATAGTTACTATTACGAAGAACTTCATTTGTCAATTAACCAGTGCTGCAGAACGTAAAATAAGTTAAACGAGACTAAAGTATGTGTCATATAGATAAATATTTCCTTTATTCACACGTAAAGCTGAAAAATCTAAAACATTCAGACAAACTTGAACAATTCAAATGCAAAATTGTTACTAGGATTACCGTACTTACTAAAACAAGAAAGGTTAACATGACTTATAAAACTGTAAATCACACTTTGATTGAGCACTGGAGAGCCATTACCATGATAACAAAAATATCGTTTTTAATCCACATCGTGAAGCCCTCAAGAAATGTTCATCTATAGTGACTAAAGGTGTTTTCAGGACAAGAAACAATGAAACTTTCTCATTGAATACACGATGTTAGTGAAAATCAGTTTCCGACACTCACCACTATGTGTCGTCTTTCTTACAGCTAAAAATTAAATTGCAGTATATAAATCATAAAAAGTGAATATATACGTTTAAAGTATGTACTTCTGTAATTCCTTGATGTTAGGCCTTCTTATTTTCGAAATTTTATACATCATAATATATTGGTAGAATGTTTCTGGGAAGCCACTTTAGCGAAATATTTTTCTTACTAAATATTTTGTCAAACTAACGAGCACTATGATGTACAGTCTTGGCACTGAACAAGTTACAAAAAACGTACAATGTAAGAGTACATTACGTATGAAAGAAGCATGCTATAGTAAAACAACATAATCGTTAAACAGGCCTATTGAAAACCGATGTTCCAAAGGAGTATCACGATTGTTGATACATATCCACGTTGGTGTAAATCTCACAATGCATCTCTGTTATTAAGATTTTCTTTTCTACAATCGTGGGATACGAGGCTGATCGATCATACAGTACCATATACTTTGGATGTGCTATAATATTAATTCCTAACTGGAGTAACTAAATATATTATTTTGTTACCAAGACATCTGACCAAGCACTTGTTTTTAAAACTCTGCTATTCTATCATACTGCTTCGCTACTACGATGCCTAGTCAAAGAACTGTGTTGCTAGGATACTATATCGAATTCTTTACTTACACGGCCATTAGCTGTCCCTAATTTAGCAGTGTAAGACTAGAGGGAAGGCAGCTAGTCATCACCACCCACCGCCAACGCTTGGGATACTATTTTACCAACAAATGAAACTGACAGTCACATTATATCGCTTCCAAGGCTGAAAGAGCAAGCATATTTAGTGTAACGGGGATTCGAACCCGTGACCCTCAGTTTTCGAGTCGAGCAACCTAACCACCTGGCCATGCCGGCACTTTTAAAAAAGTATACTCACAAATCAATATCAACTTTTGTTAGAAATCAAAAGTTCAAGTGTAAGCTTAATAATAAAAAGATTTGTTGTTTTATTAGCAAGAAATTTACAAAATAATTTTGATATCACGATGATGCTACAAACGAAATCGCTATCCCACATAATAATTGATGAGATCACCTATTCACACTTATAAGTTTCGTCACATGACGGTCGTTACAATTTGGGATCAAAACACAATTTCACAGTTTTATATAATCAGAATTTTACGAAACTACGGTGACACGCATCTCTGTAGAAAGCCCTTACAAAAAATACATCATTTGCTTTCGTTACAGTTACGTAAACACACACGGCGGCAAGATATCTTAACGTAACATGACATACTATACTTGCTACATGAATAATAATATAACATTGTTTCAATGAAAACAAATCGCGCACGTGGCACCATCTTTAGAGAAACTGAAAGTACCCTAACGTTTCTTTTAAACAAAGCCAGACTATATATTCACCTTAAACATTTCACCATTTTATATATGTGAGTTTCTATAACTTTATCACATTGCATCATCACAAGTCAATGGAACACCCTGTAACAGTTTCATGTAATTAGAATGTTTTACGTATTAAAATAGCATCTTATTACATAAAGCGCTATAAAGACCATAATGTTACACCATCTTGTTTTAAGACTTTCTGTTATAAAGAAATCTTACAACACCAATGAATCATCGCCCTACAAAATAACGGTTGGATTCACCATTTAAAGGAGACGAGATCATGCAAAGTTGGATTTTAGTTTGCTTGTTTAGAATTAAGCACAAAGCTACACCATGGGCTACCTGTGCTCTGCCGACCACGGGTATCGAAACCTAGTTTCTAGCGGAAGAAGTCCGCAACCATTCCGCTGCACCACAGGGATAGGGCTGTTTTGTTGTTAAAGATTCCTATATTCAAACACTTCATTAAAAGATTCTTTCTGGCGTTCAGACACCTATACTACCTTTTCACGCCTCATTGTTTTTGAATAAGATAAAACTATACAATAAAGACATTAAAGTAGGTTATATTTATATAACCATCTGCTCGAAAGTGTCTCTTTTCTAATCGAACCTTCTGGTATATTCTGCTTTTCTTAAACATACAGTAGTGGCCTGTAACATATTCTTTGCTCCTTATGGTATAAGCACATTTCACTCCATCAGATAATAAGACCATTCCTTAACTTCGCAAGATTGCTATATATATATATATGTTTACAATAATTGTAAGGTCTACTATATTTAGTAATTGATACAGCTACACCATGGAAGAGACTATTACAATACTCCACAAATATGGATTAATAGTGGACGTTGTTGGTACAGAACCCAGAGGAGGAATACTACACTTCAGTGTCAATGGTACGTTGAGAACTTTTTGAGTATCCATTTATGTCAGCTTGGGATGAGGAACTTGGACTACACCAGAGCAGCATCTCAGCATCAGGAGAAGCATTTCGTTGAAAGTTCCCCAACTCTTCTCCTAAAGCACGTCGTAAGATTTCTTCTTGTTCTAAGGATGAAATATTCAGTTTGGTGTAGCTATTCTTAATAGGGTGAGGAGATCCTTTATGCATTGGACTGCTGCTTTCATCGTCATCAGAAGACATAAACCCACCCTCACATACAATACTAAGTTTCCTGATCTTTCGAACATTTCCTTCTGGTCGAACATTTTGGTAATTTGGATTAAAGTCAGGCATAACATCGATAGTTGAAGAAATGCTTTTTATTCTGTCATCGTTGTCTAGATTATGTTTGATTTTGTTTCGAGCATTTTCAAAAGATACTTGAGTGAGAAGGGATCCTCGGTGGTGAAGTCTAGATGAGGTTCGTCGATTGTGGGTGTTACAAGAATAGGTTCTTTTGTATTTCATGGCTCGTTTAGTACAAAAGCCGTATCGACTAATAAGTATGAAAAAGTCGCGTCGATATTGCTTTGTCAAGATGGCGTAAAGAAAAGGATTGGCACAAGAATTCAGAGGGTAAAAGAACACTAAGAGAATCTTTGAATTGGTCACATTGATGAGAGGATATCCTGCAACTGCAGTAAGACCAAAGAAAGCTATAGGTGCCCAGCATGCAAAATCGGTAAATACTAACATAGCCATTCTTTTTGCAACAGTGGTATCATTAGTTGTTGCCTTCGACTGTTGACGGGTAATTGACAGATACATTTTGGCGTAACAAGCACATATAAGTAGAAATGCCAAACCATTTATAGAGAGCAGTGTTATCAAATAAGCTAGATCGTCGGCATCTTTGTTTTCCATGGGTAAGCAGATACTCGTCTTTGTGTAGCCACTGATACCTACTATAGGGAAGGTTGCCATGGTGATGGCATATATCCACCCACATATCATAATCTTCTTGGCTGTTCCTAGTTTTAAACGTTTGTTTAAGTGGATAGCATAAGTGATAGCATACCATCTCTCCAGGGTGATGACCGTGAGGGTGAAAATGGACAGCTCGCTCGCAAATACTGTTAGAAAACCAGCTATGTTACACCCGACTCCTGAAAAGAAAGACAACATTTACACTTTAATACCTTTATACGTTATAACATAACCAAAATAAAGATCTCAAAACAGGATCCTTTAGAAGGAAATGTAAAAGGAATTCTGAATAGTCGTGACTATTGTGTTTACTGCGAAATGTTCAATACAATCTAATCTTATAATTCTTGAGATTATTGTATTATAATTTATTTTCTATATTATTATATGTGCTACACCTCACTGAGGTTAATCAATTTATTGTTACATTGGGAACAAAGATATAATGGAGTGTGACGTCAACTTTTGTTTTCAGAATTTCGCGTAAAGTTAATCAAAAGCTATCTGCACTAGTCGCCCGTCAATTTGAACTGTCAAACAAGAGAGAAGGCAGCAAGTCAACAGCACCCATTTTCAACTCTTGGACAATTCTCGTTTAACTAGATGGTGGGGTTATACCGTTACCCTTTTAACGTATTCAAGACCACAAAACGCAAAGCGCTAATACATATATTTTGTTTGTTTTGAATTTCGTGTGTATTAAAACGTATATACACACATAGGCCAGAACTGATGAAAATGTTAGAAACAACGGGAGTTGAAAGATGCAGGTACCACAAGAGAGATATTTTAAAAAACGCTGCGGAAAAAATAGTCTTTAATAAACAAATTGCTTATTTGATTCTGAATTTCGTCTATAATTTAGTAGTGTATTTAGTATAATTTAGATTTTGATTTTCACTCCTAAAATAAATTTTGTTTGTTTGTTTGTTTTGGAATTTCGCACAAAGCTACTCGAGGGCTATCTGTGCTAGCCGTCCCTAATTTAGCAGTGTAAGACTAGAGGGAAGGCAGCTAGTCATCACCACCCACCGCCAACTCTTGGGCTACTCTTTTACCAACGAATAGTGGGATTGACAGTCACATTATACACCCCCACGGCTGGGAGGGCGAGGATGTTTAGCGCGACGCGGGCGCGATCCTGCGACCCTCGGATTACGAGTCGCACGCCTTACGCGCTCGGCCATGCCAGGCCAAAATAAATTTTATAAGGCTTTTCAACAAAACGGTAGGTTTGTTTTAACATTCTACTCGATGCTCATTGATTAGGTAAGAAAATATAAAAATAAAACAATATCCCTAACTAACAATTCAACTAACTAACATATAGTAAACTTTGTCAATTGTCGCAAGGTCAACGATTGGTGGTTTTTTATGTTTCATTTGAAAAACTGAAAAATGAGACAAAATCATCCAGTTACGTTAGGCTAGTCTTGTCTGATGGAAGAGTTGGATTTGATTAACACTTTTATAATATACTCGAAACTCCAAAGTGTGGAGCATGTTTTTACAGCAACGGGTTGCAAACCACGAATCTTCGGATTCATAGTCCGAACACGCTAACATTAGGTCACCCTCTGTCCCCGCAATGAGCGCATTATCTATTTAAACCTAATATTTGTAAATTTTCTTATTTATATTTAGGGCCTGGCATGGCCTAGCGCGTAAGGCGTGCGACTCGTAATCCGCGGGTTCGCGCCCGCATCGCGCCAAACACGCTCGCCCTCCCAGCCGTGGGAGCGTTATAATGTTACGGTCAATCCCACTATTCGTTGATAAAAGAGTAGCCCAAGAGTTGGCGGTGGGTGGTGATGACTAGCTGCCTTCCCTCTAGTCTTACACTGCTAAATTGGGGACGGCTAGCACAGATAGCCCTCGAGTAGCTTTGTGCGAAATTCCAAAAACAACAAACAACTTAATTTTTATTCGAATATCTTGCATCACGAAGGAGTCAATTAAGTGAGATTGATATTATGGAGAAAACGTTACCTTTTTTTACCCTAACTGTTTATGCAGCATGACAATGGCGCTTTGAGCAAATCAACTGAACTTCCTTAGAAAAGTCTATAAAAATCAGCATACACTATATAACTCGCTAGAACGAGCAGACCATGAACCCTCCAGTTAATCGATATTGAGTAAACAGATAAAAAGCATCAGAATGTGTCATGTGTGTTTTCAGTCAGTGATATCCCCTTTTATTAATTGAGGTAAAATTTATGTAGCACGTAAGAAGGTAACAAAAGAATATTACAATTTTGAATTCAAATTAATGTAAGAAAATAATTTGTAAGATATTTACAAACTGTACCTTAATGAACAAGAGTTCTAAAAGTAATTAAAACAGGGCTTTCTTCAGAATAATTAAAAGAGAAATTAAACAAGGCTTGAGATTTATGTAACGTATAAGTTACAAGTAAATCAATTAGAAGAAGTAATAAAGAATAGTTCCTAAAGCAGAATATTTATTTGAAAATAAGATAAGGAATATTATATCATATGTGGCATAAGAAAAAATCATGCATATCGATGGAAAGATTAAAAGCAACTATATAAACATGAGCATAGATAGAAATATTTGCAATGAACATATGTTATCGTAAACAACAACCTAATACCATGTACAGGTGATACAATATCACTTTTACTTGTAGAAAGGAAATGGAATTTTTACATGCTGAATGGTACCACATATGCATGATTGTTTGGTTTTTGGAATAAAGACATATAGTTATTAATATCATTACATCATGTTATTTTGAAGAATACTGACTTATTTGTAAACGATTTATTACACTCAGTCTAAGAATCCTAGCACATTTTAATTTTCTGTTTGTCACGTACTCTGATAACTCTGATCTTCGATGATTATCTGATAATGGAGAAAGACCCAGGAATACCAAAATTATGAAAACATAATGCTGTCCACTGCCTTGAAAAGTTTCTCTATTTACGAAAGCAGGCTCGGTTTCACATTTCTTTCAAAATGTTTTTAGCAATCGAAACCATAAAAACGTGATGATGATGTATCAAATAATTCGAAACCTTCATCTGAAAATTGAATCTTGTTTCTCAGTTTCTGCACATGTTGGGTTATGTTGACTGGAGATCATAACTTAATGGAATTGGAGTCTTTGAGAATTATTGACTTATTGAATAAAAATCTCTTTACAGGAAATTAAGATTCTTCAGGATGAAATTACTTACGTTTATACTTAAAACATTAGGATATTTTTTTTAGGTAAATATATATATATATGACAGATACAAGGTAGTAATACAATTTCATATAACTCCAGCTAGGTAGCGTTTACTGTTAATTCTTTGAATGTTCTACAGAGCTGCATAAAATACTCCTTTAGTTGTCTTTTATTTTTAACAGATAGATTAGAGAGAAGAAGGTTAACCAATATAACCCATCAATAACTCTCGGGTTACTATTTTGTAGCCGAACAGTGGGATTTAACAGTCACACTGCAGTCATCCATAGCCTCACATTGCGGAACTTGTTTTCATATAAAAGTGATTCGAACCATGACTCTTAAAATTCGAAATCTTTGCCCTATTACTACCAACCATGGCCACTGTCGATCCTTATAACGTTTGAACAGCTTTCTGTCTTCTAGAGATATGTTAACAACAAAGAAAATCTCTACATACCAGTCTCGTTCATTTGTACGGCTTGTTTTGTGTTGTTTTAAAAATCTCTACATACCAGTCTCGTTCATTTGTACGGCTTGTTTTGTATTGTTTTAAAAATCTCTACATACCAGTCTCGTTCATTTGTACGGCTTGTTTTGTATTGTTTTAAAAATCTCTACATACCAGTCTCGTTCATTTGTACGGCTTGTTTTCTGTTGTTGTTTTTTTGACGCCATCAAATATTTCAAGAAATTTATTAATATACATATACACACCATTTTCGTTAATAACAAATACACTGCTGGACTTTTTAAAAAAGGTGACAGGTCGATCGTGGCATAGCCCAGCGAAACAGAATTTGGATTTGTAGGCCCATCATTTGCGTCCCGTTATCGAAAACAAAAGATGCACCCCGCACTTCAGGGACGTAATTACGTCATACAAGTGATGGTCAAATACCATTAATTAAAGCGAAAAGAGTAGCTCCAAAGTTGACGGTGAGCGCTGTTGAACAGCTGACATCTGCTAATATATCAGTTGCAATTACAAATGGCCACTTGTGTATTCTAGAAGAGACATTTGAAAACAAACTAATAGTTAATAGTGTCCTCTTTGGAATAGGTGAGTAATGAAAGGTTAACCCCTTAATAAATTACTAACGCGAGCTATTTCAGTCCAGTGCTTCACAATAATTAATTACGAATTAACCATTATGTCCTATTTATATGTTTCACAAATATATTATTAAAAATAAACAATCAAGAAGGTTATGTGTATATAAATCATGTTGGCTACAGACATATGTTGGATTTAGTGGTAGCAGAGAGATGAAATGACATGTTGGTCATTAGCCTACCTAAATAAAATTTAGGTGAATAATGGATTTTAACTCTATTTTATAACTATTTATATATTTCAGTTTTTAAGCACAAAACTATACAATGCGCTGTTTATGTTGGGCCTACCGCAGGTACCTAACCCTAAATTTAAGTGTTATGACTCAAAATTTTACGGCTGAGCAGAGAGAATGGGGCGTGGCTAGAACTTTAAATTTATGTTCTTTTTTATGCTTAGTCAAAAGTATCTGTTAACATTATTTTAATCATGAAAAATATTGTAATAAAATAATGTAATCTAGAAAAACGGATGCTTGTCAGTTGGCGTTGGATTTGGTAAAGTAAAATTTTCCGACGTTCAACAGTTCGTGGCTCTAACCAGGGTACGCTCCATCGATCGGTTAAGAATTCTCTATAAAGAAAGCTTTATCTATAAATAATTGTTCCAATATCAAGATAATATCCCTAAATTTTAAATTTTGGCTTGAAATACTACAACTCTATACATTTTATTGAATCTCGACACTTTCTATAAGACAGTATCGCGTCTGCCTGTCGCCTACGAATTTAACGAAAAGGAAGATAAAAATTAATACGTGAAAAAAACAACTATATGTGTAGGTGTAAGAGTAATTCTTATGGATGTTAGTTAACTTCTGTATATATGTGTTGCTAAAATCTAACAAAAACTTTTGTACTGAAACAGTTTTAAATCATAATTTTCTTGCAATGCTGTAACATTAGAATAATTTTTATCAAATCTGTTATTGCTTAGGTAGTTTTATTCTTACGAAAATAGTTTACGTTTTCATATTTTAAATAAAATGGACGTGCAAGCGCACCCCAGTGGCTCAACGGTATGTCTGCAGACTTACAACACTAAAAACTGGATTTCAATATCCGTAGTGCGCAGAGCACAGATAGCCCATTGTGTAACTCTGTGCTTAATTCTAAACAACAACAACAACAACACGTGTAAGAAGTATGTTTGAACAGGTTTTGTTTCTATTCGAGTTTAGGATAGTTTCGTTGCATATTTATTAAAACTTTGGTTTACAAATTCAATGTTTTCTTGATTTTTGAGAATTATGTTAACAAATGCTATTTAAACATTTGAAGGAGTGGTGTAATAAAGTCTTACTGCTGTTAACATGTATATAAACAGGAATAATTAATTAAAACCTTTGAAGATAGGGAGAATTCAGTACACATTATGAACATTGTCAGAAATGTTTCTAGCCGCGGCGTAGCAGTTCATAGTAAACCTCAGAATTTTTTGTCTTTTTTTCAAGTATAAACTTTTCGCTTAGCTCTAAAATCTCATTATCGATTTCAGATCTCATAACAGATTTGGACTCGGGAGATCAAAGTCTTTCAACTGGTGTATTTGACCACACCGAACGTCTTATAGATTAATTTCGTCTAACCTTGCCTAAAAGAAGTTAAATTTGAGGATAGACTGGTAGAGATCCTGATGAGTACTATTATTGAATCACGTATATACGAGAGCCCACCGTTTGATATTGCTGACAAAAAAAAATATAGCTGAGAAAAAAGTTTCATGGATTACTTTAATCCTCCCTAAAAATATCAAGTGCTTCAACCACTGATGATTCCTTCTTGTTTAGTTTTAAAAGAATGTTTAGAAAGAGTATATCTTAAGGGTTAAATATTCGATCGCGTGTGTGGTTAGATAAGAATGCAAATTAAGTGAAACACCTCAACTCTATATTTTGTCCATTTACGACACGTTTCTACTAGTAATAAAAATAAGTTGAATGTGTGCATCGAATTGTCATTGACGTTACACGATTACGTAATAAAAACATACAATTCTGAGTTGTTTAAGTAGTAAAAGGTCAACTGGAGTTCATTTAACTAATAGATAATTTTAGGTTTGTTAATATGTTCTGCGACTCCAATGTTATCGTAGTTTATGTGATGTTTACTTGTTTGTTTTTAATTACGTAGAAAGCAACACGAGGGCTATCTGCGCTTGTCAATCCTAATTTAATAGTGTAACACTAAATGGAAGGCAGTTAGTAATCACCAATCATCGCCAACTTTTGAGTTACTCTTTTTACTGACGAATAGTGGGATTGACCGTGACGTTTTAACGGCTACCCTCAGATTAGGAATCGAGGGCCACTAACTACCTAGCCATGTCGGGTCTGATATTGGTTTACTAGCTCTATATATTATTCCTACTTCAAAAACCTTGCCCATTTATTGCTATTATTTGATTTTACTGGTGCTGTTCCAAAACCTAATGAATCCTATTGAGACGAATAAAACATTGTGCAGTGAATAATACCATTAATAAAACGTTTAAATAAGAGAAAAAGGTGTCTCTGCTTCTCGCAATTGAAATTGAAAAGTGTTTAAATGTAGAGTTTTGATTAATATACAGTTTTGATGAGGTTTAGGTGATTTATGACCACGAGCAAATTTAATTTCAACAGCCATTCTTATTAAAGACATATATTTGTTTGGATTAACAAATTCATTTTAGAATTTTTGAATGTATCATAGTTTAGATTGACACTAGCAGTCTAAACGAAAATAACAACGAGAACAAAATTACAAACTTGTAACATCAGGTTACCAACATCATATGAATCCGAAGATACCATAAAGAGACCATATATCATAGATATGTATGTAAATTTATAAATGTTAGAAAATCATACGACCTATGAGACACGAGCGCCACAAATAATCGTGCTTACAGGATATCACCAATAAACCAATAATATACGATATAGATATGCACTAAACGTTTTGTCGAGCTAATATAATATTACGGAATTTGAGCTATAGATGATTCAATGTTATATAAACAGACCATACATTTTGTGAAGGTAATGTGATATCAGGAAGTCTGGGCTATAGATGAATAAATGTTATTTTAAAAGACCACACTCCACATTCAGATAGGCTTACATAACTCCACGTAGTTTGAACAATAGAACTTTCAAGTGAAAGTGATTCAATATTACGATAACAGACCACGTGCTCTGTACATTCTCCAATTTAGTTTCACATCATACAGCTTCAAGTATAGCTCTCAAGTTATTCTTAGTTAAATGTTACAGTAACAGACTACATTGGACACTTCATAAAATTGTCCTATATAAAACGTTAGTCTATAGCTATAGCATCAACGTCAGCTTGCTATTGTATAACTTACATAGACATATAAAAAATAGCTCTTAATGTTTCGTCAGATTAGCTTAACAACTGTGCTAAATTCTGTGTCATGAAATATCTTAAACCTTTTTAGTTTGGTCACATAAACAACACGTTATATATGCGTATATTAACAAGTTTGGTTCAAGTTGTCTTAAAATGATTTTTTTTTTGTAAACTCTATTGACGTACTTAATTATATTAAAAATTTAATCACTTTAGAAACCAACATAATGTCATTTTAAATTAAAATTGCCGTTAGAACAAAAAGTAAAAGTAGATTAATTAAGTCAGACGTTAACACAACTTTGAAAATTATCTTAATTTGATGACCATTGAATTCAACAACTTGACGCAAATATGCCAAACCAATATTCATTAGACATTTTTATTTTAATAACATTTTTTTCACAGTTTGATGATTTAAGCTTTTAAGAAGAAAATCAAACATGTTCCTGATAAAATTCGCAAAGAACTGGAAGTAATTTAATAGCCTGTCAAGTTATTTTGTGACAAATGTAACCTGTTTGACTGACTGATTATTCAGAATTAAGCACAAAGCTACATAATGGTGCTCTGCTCACAACAGGTATCGAAACATCACTTCTAGCGGGGTGGGTCAGCAGGCGTATCGCTTTGACACTGAGGGGCAACTTGTTTGCTTGTTTACAGCCAAATTTTACTAACCTCATTTCATAGAATATTTTGTGTTTTTTTTTTGGTTTTCTTCCAGACATTACTGTTCTAAAAGATCAAACTTTAAGTCAGTTTAAAAAAAAAGGTTAATATTATATAAAAAAACCTTGCTTTTTTTCTTTTTTTTTAATTTCGCACAAAGCTACTCGAGAGCAATCTACGCTAGCCGTCCCTAATTTAACAGTGCAAGACTAGAGGGAAGGGAGCTAGTCATCACCACCCAACGCCAACTCTTAGGCTACTATTTTAGCAACGAATAGTGTGATTGATAGAAACATTGTAACGCCCCCACGGCTGAAAGAACGAGCATGTTTGGTGTGACTGGGATTTGAGTCCGCAACGCTCGGATTACCAGTCGAGTTCCTTAACCATCTGGCCATACTGGACCAAATAAATAAGCAACCAGCTTGTTGATTATTAAAGATTATTGTTTCAATAACGTTTTATAATGCTTTAAAGATGTAAAGTGGTATTAAAACAGGTGATTAAGGCATTCGACTCGCAATCCGAAGGTCGCGGGTTCGAATCCCAATCACACCAAACATGCTTGCCTCTTTTAGCCGTGGGGGCGTTATAATGTGACGGTCAATCACACTATTCGTTGCTAAAATAGTAGCCCAAGAGTTGGCGTTGGGTGGTGATGACTAGCTCCCTTCCCTCTAGTCTTGCACTGCGAAATTAGAGACGGCTAGCGCAGATAGTCTTTGTGAATCTTTGAGCGAAATTCAAAAACATACAAACAATTAAAACAGGAGTTACACTCAAAAAGTGTGAATTCAAACCCTTCGTCAGTATAAGTGATGTTTTGGCGATGATAGAATTATGTAGTATTAAACAGTAATATTTTTAAGAAGTCATAATCTGTACAAATACGTTTAATTCTGAATATGTTCATTTTGAAGAAGTACTATCTTCTAAAACCTCTTTGTTCATAAAATGTTATAACCGTAGAAATGTTCTTTTGATTAAAGTGATTTTGTTATCAGTTGTTTTAAATTTTATTACCGTAAACAACATACATGACTTTCCGTTTTCTCATAATTTCACACCTTAACACCAATAGCAAGCGTTTCAATTATTATTTGATACAAATTTAGACATTTTAACGGTGTAAATTTATCTTGTCAGGAAGAAAGGGTGTATTTGTTCGTTAGATTCTCTCCCTATTACGCCATTTTTTCTTAGAGTATAAAATGTTCAGTTTATGAGATTTTTGTAATAATCAAATCACATTCTTTATATTCTTTACATTAAAGTGAAACCAAAAAGTGGGCGTTGAAAATGGAAAAAGAGAAAGAATATGTGATAAGAAAACTCTTCATCACATTGAATATCAGCTTTGAAATTGTTGTTTAACAGACTGTGCTGATTACGCAGAATATGTGTGAAGTTTTCCGCGAATCACCTAACAATCGTAGAAGATTCCATGACTTCTTAACTTACCCTTTGATTCTGTTTCCATAGTTACGGTTCAATGGTACTTTCTCGAAAATTAGCGGTCGACTCAATAGCCTGTTTACTGCTACAAGTCTTAACGAGATAACGAATTATTGCCCAAAAGCAACAACATACGCACACATACACATGTATATATGTACCGTGACAAAAAGTCAATTATACGTATTTGTAATTATTGTACAAACATGAAATACACGTAGCAGTGATTAAAATCTATAATCTTATTCTTGTAAGTGTTTTTATAAATACACATAACCGATATATGGTTTAAGCTTTTTGAACGTTAAAAATTAAAAGATAAAGAATATATATTTAATGAACTGGAGTTGCAGCTCACTCTGACATTATAGGTTTGCGTGTTCTTTGCGGTGCCCCGGTAGGTCAGAGGTAAATTAATAAACTTAAACCACAAAACTCCAGCGTTCAATTCCTTCCAGCGGAGAATTGTGTAATCGATTTAAACTAAAACATCTTCGTCGATGATTCATTTACAACCTCGACAGAACATAGACGAAATTGAGGGAAAAAAAGTTATTTATATTCAATAAATTATGATATATTAATTTGTAGGAGACATACTAGTCACTTTGTGCCCCGATAATCAGTAATAACAGTTTCTTCTAGCACAAAGTGATTTTTTATATGTACATTGGGTTACATCATCAGTCTTCTTTAAGTTTGCACTTATCGCAGAGTGGTTATTGACAAATGTCTGTTATCAAGAGTCATGAGGAAATAGAAAGGAGCAAAGTTACCTAAGTATTTTTCAGTAATGTTTTCACAAAATGAATTCTTCTGTGACGAAAGCAAATTGTATAGTAATATGTCTGTTTCAGAAAGTGACTTCCATACTGGTCTTATTCCACTAATCTCTACAGGATTCCGCGTGTACGTGATGATTTATACTGTTAGTTAAGGTTTATTTATCACTGTCAGGGCGACATGTTAACAGATTGTTTACTGGAAACAAGGAAACGGGATTTTTATTACATACTTTGAAAACAACTTGACACCTCACTTTTAGTGTAAAATTATTCTCATTAAAGAAGGATCAGAAGCGCGAAATGAAGTGGACTTATTAAGTTAAATTAATACTTTATAATTAAGTAATTAATAATTAAATAAAATTGGCGGTCGTGGAGTCTTGCAAGTCGCGATGTTGATCTAAACGATGTTTTACATGTTTTATCTTTGACATTACTTCAAGTTGGCAACATTAGGAGTATCTTCGCAATATTAACATCTGCTCCTTCGCTTGATCGAAAAATCTTGAACAAGTTTAAGTATCATTACTAAAGTGACATATCACGAAACCAGAACGTTTGCGTCAATAATGTCTGCCAATTTTAACATTTTGATTGTGTTTCGAAGTTAGAGGTAACTATTTAATCATAAAAATAATAAAAGTGTTGCAATACTTAGCCCGTTAGAAAGCACCTTACTAGTATATATATCATCCATTAAAGGCATTATGGAAACTGAAATTAGTGTTGTAGGTCACCCATATAATTCTTTATGCTAATTAAACAGTTATGTAGACAACACCTGTAATTCGTTATTTTAATTAAACAATGCACTAAGGAGTTCTCAGGTTAAATAAATAATGGTATAGATAATACCTAGAATTCGTCATTAATTGAAAAATGGTGTAGATAACACTTAGAATTCGTTATTTCTTTTATCAATTAAAAAATGATGTATATAACACCAAGAATTGTTTAGTTGTTATGACAATTAAACAACATTATATATAATATCTTGAAATTTTTATTCCTTATGGTAATTAAACCTCGAATTCTTTATTCGTTGTGCTAATTAAACAATATTATAAACAAGATCTTGAATCCTTTATTCATTATGCCAATTGAACAATGGTGTAGCCAACATACCCTATTCAATTTCGTTACACATTAGGATCTCTACCACCCTCCCTTTAAATTGAAATACCTTTAAGCAGGATTAGAGTAAATTAATCTATTAGACTTTGAATGTGGTCAGATATATCAATCGAAAGGGTTTGGCTTTCTGAGTACAGGATTGCTATTAGATCTCAAATCGTTCAAAAGATGACGAAGTTATAAATTGAAGGTATGTACTTGAAAAACGAAAATCAGAATTCAAAGACGTTCTATGAGTCGCTATTCAGCGTCTAAAAATTGAAAGTGTAGGAATGGAGGCACCAAAAAGTAAGGAAACAAGGTAGAAATGGGCATGTTGTGATAATACTTCTTCTGTACAGCCTCACAAGACGGTATGTCTAATATCCTGTCCACGCCTACTTCATTTATTTTTCTAACCTGTACACAGTAGGCCAGACAGACGAAACTTATTAAACTTAGTTATGCTTATCATACAATGACTAGAGGTTTATGTTAAATCGAATTATTGGAAGCAGTACGTGTACTGTAAAGTTTGTTCATACGAAACCAACATAACCAGTTTTTTGTGTGAACTCATAACTTGTATGTTTTTTCTTTCTTGTCTTTTCTTTTCAAATTACATGAAAAGGCAACATAATTTTGTACATTATAAATTTTAAAAAAATTCTGAGAGTTTATGTATATCGAGGTCACGTATTGGCTACTGTCTGTGCAGAAGTATAAGAATCATAGAACAATAGAACACACATTTTTGTGTTTACATGAGCTGAATAATATCATAAATATTGAAAAACAAAGCAGACATGGCCTAGATGCTGGACAGGCGCCATTGTGAGGTTTTATAGAGGAAATTTTATTAGACCCTGCTCCTTCCTACTTTGTTTCACACTTGTTCATGTATTTTTTTCATACAGGATGACATTATCTTATACATTATTTATCCATTTGTGTTAATATCCTCTTTGTATATCAACAAAGGGAATGTGCACTATAATATTACGGTATGTGTAAATAATGACGTATGTGTTTGTGTGCATTCTCTTCACTTATAGTTTGTGTGCACTTTGTGACGCTGCGTGTGTGCTGTACATGTGATGGCACACACTCTTTAGTGTGCAAAACTATATAATAGGTTATATGCGCTGTCTACAACAGAGAATGAAATCCTTGATTCATGGCTCTTAGCACACCGTGAAGAGGTATGTATTGACGATGGAATAAAAGCCAAAAGCATTAAAAACTACATTTGTTTCAAGTAAGTACAAAGCTACACAATGAGGTACCTATGCTGTCGACAACACGAGTATCAAAACCCGGATTTTAGCGTTAGGAACCTTCAGACGTGTTGCTGTGTCACTTGGGAGGGCATATTAAACATTTGTGTACAAAGATTAATTGTAAGCTACATTTTATATATTTAGCCTACTGAATGAAACGAGGAATAATATTTTTGGCTTTAAATTTTAAATCACAAGTTTAAGCCAACAATTACAGGTTATTACATTTAATTGAAATGTTAAACACGTTTTTGAAACTTCTAATGCACCTATGTACTTGTGAGTCTACATGTTTTGTTTTGTTTGTAGTTTTGTTCACCGAATGCTTCTTCAGACAAAAAACATAAAATTGCTCAATATGGTGGAGTGTATGGATGCCAACAATCCCAGCATTATAAAATAAAACGCTCTCTTACTGAACTAAGGAACCAGTATAAATAGTGCAAAACACTTATGACAAACTAACGCTCTTCGGGATTAAGCTTGTTAGTTTAAAGCAATCAAAATGTGACATGCTCATGACCATAGCTTACAATGTCTACGTTGCAGACACTCAAGTTTGGATACTTTTATGATTTGGGATTTATACACAGAATGTAAATGTAATGCGACAGCAATATACTTAATAAACGCAAAATTTTTTTCTAAGAAATCGTCTCTTTCTCTTCGTATTTTTGTCATTTTCAACCAGAACCACAAAAGTGATTATACCTTCCAATACTTTCAAGTTCAGTTTTGCGGAATCCAAATACGTTTTAGAAATCCGAATTTAGTTACATAAGCCTATATTAAATTATGCTTCATTCAATTTTTAATTGCATTTCATACCTTTTTTCTTATACTGTCCTAAATTTTAACTGTAGTCGTCACAAGAGTTCTTCAGTGTGAAACAAACCGAGACAACAAGAACTCAAAAGGTTTGAAAATAGTAAGTTATTTTATAAATAATTAAGTTCTTAAAACAGTTTCATGAAGTAAGTAAATTATAAAAGGTTAACTCTTCCAAAAAATGTTGAGCATAGATGCCGAAACCAAGAGGATGGCCCAGATCTAAATTTGAAGTCTATCGGTTCAAAAGCGGTTAGTTTCGGGACTTACAAAGCTAAACTTTGGGTTAAGTTTATTGCGATGGTCACATCAAATAGCGTCTTTGCTCTAAAAGAAACACAATACACCTGGTTAATACGTTTTAATAATTTTAAGACTGTCATACATTACATGTCTACTTTTTAGCGTATATTTTTTAGGAATTGTTCCATTTGAAATATATGAATGTCACGTGTTTCTAGCCCCTATATCATTTCAGCGTTAAGATTTTGTGTGCACTTTAGTCTTCCCAAACAGCTTTTGCTTTTCCAACTGTATCAAGAATAGTTATACCAAACCTGTGTGGTAATACTAGATACGGAATTTCGAACAATGGAATATTAATAGCTACAGTTTCAATAAATAACAAATAGACAAACTTAATCAACGGCACAAAAATCATCTAAAACAAGCGTAATTTGTTTTTCTGATTGGAGAAAGTTCATTTTTGCACGCCTCCATTTTGAAAAGTCCACCCATCTTCCCCTACATTTACATTACCACAAAATATAAAATAACACTAAACCTCCATTCCAACCCATAATTCATTCTCCTATTTTTCATTCCTACCTCTTTACCTTTTTCCTTGCTATCTACGTATTCATTATTAGTCCATCCATCTGATTATCTTGCTATCTATAGTAACGGAATTACCGTTATACATTTATTTTAATACCCTTGCTTGTTTCAGCATAGTTTTCTTCTTGCATGTGACGTATATTGTTGGCTACGTATTGCGCAAGTGCCGCCTGTTCTCTAAATTTGTAGAAGATTCTTGAGAGTAAAAATAAACGACATTTGTTTCACGAAAACGCTAGCTCGTTTTCGAACATTGTTGAAACTTCGAGAAACCTGTACTAATGCAGCTTAATTGCCAAAAGACAGTAAAAGAGTAATAGTGTTGATCAGCTACAGTCAATGTGTCATAGGCCTCGGAAGCTATAATTGTGATTAACGCCTATTAATCGGAAAACAACAGAATTTGACTAGGAACGTTTACAGATTTCGAACATTACAAACCGTTCAGCCTCAGTGAATTACTTCGGACGTCAGTATTTCTATGAGGACATTAAATATCTTTGCCAGAAAACGTCAGCTTGTAAGGGTGCAAGGTCAAACAGGAACCAAGCTCACTAGCTTGAGCAAGGTGTCACATTATCAACTCAGGATTAATTTGCTCTTCGTAGACCTAGATTGTCAATAAAATATTCAGTTATGTACGGAATATAAGACTCAGTATTGTTTGTAAGTTTGTAAAACGCTTTTGTTATTGATTTTTGTTGTTTGTAATTAAGCACAGAGGTACACAATTGGCGTTCTCTGCCCACTATGGATATCTAAATCCTGATTCTAGCGTTGTAAGTCTACAGTTACCGCTGTGCCAGTGGGGGGCGTAAATCGTGATGACGAGAAACCCACTTGAAGTAAAAATGTAAGGGGGCGCAAAACTCTTGTATATAAATCATACTTTGTAATTACTATTACCAGTAACCGTTATTTTAAATTGTATTGTTGTTTGTATATTAAAATATATTTGTATTAAGAAAAAAAAATTGTGTGTATCAATCTTGTTGGCAAATATAATAAATTTGATACATATTAAGATTTAATTTACTTCTAACTTCAAATTTGAAATAAGAATACGTAACGTATGTAACATAATAAATCTGAGACTCGTCCGAAATAAATAATAATACGTAACGTATGTAACATAATAAATCTGAGACTCGTCCGAAATAAATAATAATACGTAACACTATATACTTATCATCCACATATCCTTTCACTAAATGAGGCATTTAACTATTCGTCATCTATCCATCAATAACTTGCTATATAACTATGTATCATCAGTGATGACGAGAAAACCCACTTGTAGAGAAAAATATATACATTCCTACACTCAGTTACACAACCCCTTCAAACATGTGATCAGCTATCTGTCGGTTACCTCTTTCTTTCTTTGTGAACTTGACGATAACTGAAGAAGGTCGAAACGTTGTTCGCTCCTCTACATAAAAAAAATTATCAACCAAAACCAGTCGTTTTACACACACACACACATATAATCAGCATATCCACCCTCTTATCTTGTCACTCATTCTTGTTTCCATGCGCCAGTACACCTATTCAACCACACTTCTTACCCTGTCATCAAGGTATTTATCATTACTATGTCCTCACACTTCTTACCCTGTCATCTGAGTATTCACCATTGGTGTCTTCACTCACCTACCCTATCATCTAGATATTAATTGTTATCCTATCCAAACAGTTACCCTGCCATCTAGATATTTATCTTTAGTCATTGAGACACTTCTTACCTTGTAATATGAGGTATTCGTCATTAACTCACCTCAAGACATCTTTCTATTGTATGTGTGTGAGAGTTAAATGCTATATGTTGAAATTTATCAGTTAGCTATCTTCTTGTTTACCTCGCTTAAAAATTAATCCATAAGTTTTCAACAGGTAGACTTATATCTAACACTTCCAGAGATCATGTACAGGCAAAGAAAATCTCTAATCTTTTCGTGAGAAGAATTTAAATTTTTTTGCAAAATAAATTAACACTACCATTCTCACACTATTTCTGTTTGTTAACTAAATAATCACTTTCGTATTCCTTACCGTGTTGCCAGTCGATGGCATAGTTGAAATACACCTCAATAGTGTGCAAATCTACAACGGCAATGATAAACAAGTAGAGCCCCATACAGAAGTCAGCTGTTGCGAGGTTACACATGAGAAATTTGGAAACGCTCATACTGAAACGGCTGCTCATCAGGACAACCATAACTGCCAAGTTTCCCAACATCGCCGCCACTACCACAAACCATACAGCGATCCTCAGGCCGACGTTACCCATGACGTCTTCACAAGGGTTAAAAGCGTCTGGAGCAGGATAGCACTTCACTTCCCTGTAGTTCTTTGGAAAATTCCCGCAATAGTATTTTACCGGGTTTCGCGGATCGAATGAAGCTGTATTCACATGAAAAGTTCCATCTGGTATAAACTTGTGGGGAGGATTTTCTTCGTTTTTCCCCAGCCTACCGAAACCTGATTGTGGCCTGTGAGGTGTGAGGTCCTGGGACATGACCCAAAGCAAGAGTCCTCACCTGGTTCCAGCTTTGGGAACTATTATCTTGAGGTGAGGGAGAATAAACAAGATGTCCAAAATCTATTTTTTCTTTTCTTTCGTATTCTTGACCATTCGTGCGTGGTTCTATTGTTCCTATAAAGTAACCTCTATCTCGGATTCCGAAGATGTTCCAGTCTTTATTCATCTTCCTCATCGAATACTGGTGCTCAAGAAGACTGGTACTTTTCTTAAAATTTCCATAGACATTGTAGAGGAAGTCTTCCTGTTTTGTTTGAGTGTCGGTTGACACATCTATAAAACTTGAAGGTACAGTAGACGTAGCAGCTGGAATGGGCGTAGTAACATTAGCGCAGAACGTTTTCTCCATCTCTTCATTGAACTCTCTCAAATTAGCATGTTGTTCAGGGTCGTGGGTAGCTGGAAACTTGAAAGCACAGCAATGGTAGGGATATGTAAGATAAGCTTCTTTGATGTACTTAAAGTGATAAACGGATGGGAAAACTTTCAAACTGAACGTGTCCACGAGCTTAAGAACTTCAATTTCCGATAGTCCCTTAATCGGAAGCTTAGAAATACTTGTTTCAGACAAATCTCTATATCAAAGGGGGAAAAAAAACTATTTATGGAAATAATGGAAATTAGCTAATGTCATCGTTAGTATTACAGTGAATATGAAAAATAATCTGGAAAATCAGACTAAGTTTTATGTTTAAAAGCTAAAAACACGGAAATATAAATCTAAGTTTAAATCAATAATATTTATAACACTTGACGATAGGCGTTTCTTGCTATAGAATCTTAATCTTAAATAAACATCCAATACTTTACAATGAAGTTTCAAAAGGTTATTTTTTTAAGTCACTCATTTTTACAGACACACCAATATCTATGTATTTATGGGATAAGTTACTAAACTCTCACTTGTAAAAAATAATTGTCATATCAGTTGAGTTGAAAGTCATTCTTTGAATTCATGTAATAAATTCAAAATCTTAAATTCAAAAATCGCAGTAATTGTAAATACAGCCAAATACTAGTTTCACACAGATAAAAAGTAATTTTTGTTAAATCTCTGGTATCTTCAGAATAAAAGTGTAAAAAGTATAATAATCAGTTTCTGTAGGTGTTTTTGTGATCTTTCTTATTAGTACTTTGGTCATTCTCAAAAAAATGTCGAAAAATTGGAGGTGCCTCTCCTCACGGTAAAACAAAACACAACCATATTTTGTAATGCATTGGTATGCTAGAAGTACGAAATCGATGGTCGTGAAAAATAACCTGTTTTCGTATGTATTTATGGATGGATATTAATAGGTACCCGAGGTAAAAAAAAATTGCTGCGGAACGCCGCATCGAAAATCATGAAAACTATGATAACTCTTTTAGTTCTTGTGATATTTTAATAAAACTGGAACCAAAATGAAGCTTATGGAATATCATTCAATACCGTATGAATAATTTACATTAATCCTATGAGTAATCTGGCGTTATGATGAAATATGCTATTTTTGTACATGATTTTTGAATTTATATCCTAACATTATTTTATTTATAATATTTCATCGTTTTAGATTTCCTTTGGTAGAACAAGCACAACCACAGTTTTCAGATGTAATAGTATCTCCTGAATCCAAGAAAATGGTTGTGAAATAATTTTGACGTCTTATTTAGCATGGAAATCTACAGGTACTCATGTTAAAAACCTCACCCAAATTACTGTATCCTAAATCACTAACTCTGCAATAACATCATCAGTCTTGTGCTATCGTATCATAATTTGTACTTATGTGAAGTTCTGAAGTAGGGCCTTTATTATTTAACAATATGTAACTAATCAACCTTTCATGTCAACTCATATAAGGTTTGTTATTAGTGTTTTAATGCCCGGCATGGCCTGGTGTGTTAAGGCGCTCGACTCGTAATCTGAGAATCTTGCGTTCGAATCTCCGTCGCATCAAACATGCTCACCCATTCAGTCATGGGAGCATTGTCAATCTCACTATTCGTTAGTAAAAAAAGTAGCCCAAGAGTTGGCGGTGGGTGGTGATGACTAGCTACCTTCCCTCTAGTCTTACACTGTTAAATTAGGGATAGCCCTGACGTAGCTTTGCGCGAGATTCAAAAACAAAACAATAGGGTGTTTTAATGAGTTATTTAATACATATCAAGGTTAAAGTAAGCCTAACTTTTTATAAGTGGAGGAAATATCTGCAAATATAACATACATTTTACTTTACTCAATAAACTATTTCTTATGTATGTATCAGATAATGCCAAATAAATTAATATATACTTATTCATTACCAGTAATTTCATTGTAGTGAATTATTTAACCTGGAGTTTTTTTTTATCTGTTGTGTTAAAATATCACAAAAACTGACAGAATTATTACAAATTTTTTTATTTTTGATACGGCATTTCACAAGACATCTTTTTCACCTTGGGTGCCTATCAGTATACATGTATATGAAAAAGTAATTTTTTTTTATAAACCATCCATTCCATACTTCTAATTTACCAATTCATTAAAATATACATACTCTTACTTTTTGTTCTACCATCGGGAGCGGGTTCACTCCCAGAACAGGCCCTGCATAACAGGACTATATGAAGGCTGGAAGACATGATAATGATACAATGATAAGTGACGTCCAACTGTTTTTGATATTTTCAGATACTTATTTAGTTACAGTGCCAAATGAAGTTCTATTGTTTTAGTATTTTTGAAATAGAACGTGGCGTTTGTATTTACAGAATAAAATATAATTGCTTATAGGAGTTACACAAATATGTATTCAAAGAAGATAAGGACAACACATCAATCTATTTATCGATCTATAAAGAAGATTACGCAAATGGTTGGAAATACCGTGTGTAAATGTAATAAACAAAACTGTAAAAACAAGACTAATGTGTTTTTATGATACACCTTATAGTTGTTTTCTCAATCTTTAAGTAATGTTATGTTGAGAGATCTGACACCATTTTATCAACATTTATGTTTTCTTTCGACATTTGATGTTATATGTGCTTCGTATGTTCTGAGAAAAATAAAACGTTACAACTGATAACTTTCTGTTATCATTGGAACATACGGAAATTATTTGAATAAATTTACAGTTTGAGGCGGTTCTTTACAAGAGTTACTAAGACGAGTGAGTGTTTTGTGGTAAGTTTAAAATCTGTAAAGATTATTTTGAAAAATTAACATTCGATGATCCATCGAATAACAACAAGTTTCCAAAGTTAGTTAAAAATTTAAAGCTCGTGGAAGTTGTTTACAATAAACTTACAGCTTGCGAAGATTTTTTAGTCCAGTGAAAGCGTCTTCTCCAATTTTAGTAAAGTTTCGATTTCCTTTTAGACTTCTGTTATGGAGATTACATAAGAAAAAGTTAAGTAGACTTGAAAAAATAAGCAACAGTAAATCTGAAAAGTTCTGTTTTCAATACTAATAATTTTTTGCACCAAGAAAACGTCAATAATTAAGAAATCAATGACATAAACAAGTATTCAAAATTTAATTAAATCAATGACATAAACAAGTATTCAAAACTTAATTAAATCAATGACATAAACAAGTGTTCAAAACTTAATTTCGGTCAGGAAAAGTGAGCCTAATATTTTTTCTTTAATAAATAAAAACACACACGTATATAAATATATATTTTCTAGTTTCTCTTACAACATCTCCGTGTGGAAAGATTTCTCGGCACGTGGCCAAAACTCAAGTAATTACGGTTGTTAAACTACGAAAAATACTCTACAAGAAAGTACTCTACAAGGAAAGCAAAACATTATTGAAAATGTTCTGTTGAATAGGTGTAATTAAGTGAACGTTAAGTCCCGGGAAAGATATTCAGAATGTGTGATATTCACATGTCTCAGCTCACACTGCACAAACTTATGATTGGTTGTGTTCCAAGAAGACTTAATGGCAAACTTGAAAATTTTTAACGCTAAAATTCACGGTTTGATAACTGCGTTGGGCACAGCACAGTTAACCTATTGTATTACTTTTGATAACTGTTTGATAACTGCGTTGGGCACAGCACAGTTAACCTATTGTATTACTTTTGATAACTGTTTGATAACTATATTGGGCATAGCACAGTTAACCTGTTGTATTACTTTTGATAACTGTTTGATAACTATGTTGGGCATAGCACAGTTAACCTGTTGTATTACTTTTGATAACTGTTTGATAACTATGTTGGGCATAGCACAGTTAACCTGTTGTATTACGTTTCGCTTAAAACAATCCACCACCCTTTTTTCGTGCAAATATAATTATCTTTATTTTAACTCAAAACTATACAGTGGGCTAAATACGCTCTGTCTACAGCGGAAAATCGAACCTCAGATTGTAGTGTTGTAAGTCCATGAACTTATTGCTGGTCCAAAAGAGAACCACACACACATATAAAATTATTTTAATGTGTTTATGTTTCGATTGGCTCAGCGACAAACTTGAAAACTTATAATGCTAAACCTAGAGTTTCGAAACTCACGATGGGCAGAACACTGATAGCCTACTGTGTAACTTTGTGTTTAACAACTAATATAAAGAATTAGGAACTTCAAATATCAATACATTTTTATGACTATATTTTTGGTGTAATTAAGTATAACTGAGACCACTTGTTCATTTTTTAATACTCTTGTGTTGTAAATTTACATTACAGTAGACAGTAAGCGGAAGGGTAAGAATATTTACAACTTATTTTTTTTTATTTCTACATGAAAATTCATAACATTCGAGGGTCTTTTTCAAATCGCGATAATTGTTTTACGTTGTAATATAAATTACGGAATTTTTCAAAAGTTAATTAACGATAATCAGAACAAACGTTTTGTGGTTAATAAGTATAATTTAAAAGTTTATTAAAAATCGTTTGGATTTAGCTAAGAAATATGTTCATAATTGTCTAATGAGATTGTGTAATAATCTTTAACGTAAGGTATACATCTTTCTATATATAACAGTCCTACAATAATCTTTAACCTAAGGTATACATCTCTCTCTCTATCACACATACTACTATTATTAGTAGTAAAAACATTTTTATTTTTTTCGCAGGCAAACATTTTAATAAAAAGCATAATTTAACGATTCGTAATTCTACTAGTTACATATATTGCACAACAGGTATTGTTGTGTAATTTATGAATATAAAAATATACAAATTTCAAAATATACCGAAATACTTTAAGCCTTGGACAATGTCAACAGTTATGATAGTCCGATAGGTCAACGATAAGTTTCGGATTTAAAATACTAAATATCATGCAATAGCCCATTGCAAGTTTTTATGTACGAAAATTATCGTGAGTTAGATATGATTTAGTGAAAAATGTTTGTCTTATTTCCTGGTGTAATTTCAGAGCAATATTCTTCACGCTTTAGACGGGAAAATCTTCAACAAAACTTCTGTAATTTCTTTTATTCAATCACACTATTCATTTACATACAACAACAACAAAACAAAACAGACAGCATCCGTAACAAATTTATTAACTGCAATTAAAACAAGGAAATTTTAGCGTTACAAAAGCCTCACTTACATTTCGGCTATTTCTGCTCCATCGAAGGCGTTGTCTTCAACTTCTTCGATCATATTGTAGTCTAGGTTGCTAGACGTTAAAACATGTTTATTAAATTGATAACAAATCAAATAAGATGCGTGATAGAAAATGTACCTTAATATTAAAATAGACGTTTCAACAAATGGTTCGTATGAGCTTAATGGTTCATTTTTGAATGTAATTTAACAAGAAAATACCTTTGTCGTGAAATATTTTACCATAATTTGTACCTTTTTCAATGTTCACGTTTTGTTTTCTATGGCTCTTAAATATTTCCCGATAAAAGTAATATCTGCTTTTGTTTTCTTGTCAATAATTGTATGGAGAGAAACAGTTTCTGTATATTAAGTTCCTTAGAGCTTTGGTGTGGACTGTCCCTTGGTTATTATGACATACAGTAAGTGTTAGTAATGCATAAGCTTATGTTTTCGTCAAAGAATATGCTATTGTGAGAAATGTTTAAAGCGTAGCAATGAAACTTAGATGAACAAGCTTCAGGAGATACTTGGGTCTCCATATCAGGCAGTTTCCGTCCATTTTACAAAGTTTCATCATGAATACTTTGCCTAAACAATCTATCAAAGAATAGATAAGGAGCTAGCTGTGTTCTGCCGATAACACTGCCATAGTGTTACTGTTTACTAGTGTAAGAAGCCCTCATACTTACCGCTGAGATACAGGAGGAATAAAACATCTGACTAAGCTATAGACATAATAACATTAGCATAGTGGAAATAAAACCAGTCTAAATAAAAACAAACAGTTATATGATGGTTTTAATTCGCAGATATTGCTTTGCTTTTCAGCTGTTATCATCAGCACGTTTTACGTATGAAACTACTTGATGATTCAACCTCTGGTTGTAATAAGTGTTAACTGACATTAATTGAGTGACACAAAGAGATATATTTTTTCTGCTTTTATTTTAATACTCTACAGAAATTATCTTGGATTAAAATGAGAGAACATTATTAGTCTAGGATGGAATATCTTTCTTTATTTCCTTTCAATCTACTTCCTTTTATTTATGACAAATAACGGCGAAAATTTAACAACAACGTAGTGTATTATGTGAGAAGTAAAATTCGACAAAAAATCACGTATCTGCTCTAGGAAAAATTAGACACTATTTCAAAACATGAATACATACACACTGTATCACATTATTCAACGGTGTCTGGTCCGTCGTGGCCAGGTGGTTAAGGCGTTCGACTCGTAATCTGAGGGTCGCTAGTTCGAATCCCCGTCGCACCAAACATGCTCGCCCTTTCAACGGTGGGGTTTTTATAATGTGACGGCCAATTTATTGGTAAAAGAGTAGCCCAAGAGTTGCCGATGGGTGATGATGAGAAGCAGCCATCCCTCTAGTCTTACACTGCTAAATTAGGGACGGGCAGCGAAGATAGCCCTCGTGTAGCTCTCCGCGAAATTAAGCAAACCAGTCAACAGCACCTACAACCTAATTTTCCCTGAATGACGGAATTACTTTTCACAGTATATAAATAATATCCTATAGAGCAACAAATACAGAACATATTCAGTGGCATATCCGGCTCGAACATTGGGCCTTTTGAGCCATAATCTAAGCCTGTCAACTGTAAATCTAATGGACATGTAGAGCATTAACAGAATTGTTAACCATAGTTAATATATAATGTTTTGTTTTAACCTTTACCAATGCCCTGAATGTTACTGTAGAATAAATATTACTTCCACGTGTAAGGTAGTTGTGGACAGCAACTTAGTTAGTTGGTTGAAATAGTCGCTATCGGTTGTTTCATGTTTTGTTAGATGAGATATACTTAGTGTAAGGGCTATGTTTAAAGTTAGTCAGTTATAAAAATGTAAAATCAAAATTTCAAGATTGAATAGACCATTATACAATTGAAAGAACCAGACCAGGAGCCGTTATGCAACCTTATATATTTTTATACATCTAGAACAAACAATCGAACCTGGAAAGCTTCAACATTAATTTTTTTTCTGATTCAGAGAAATAATCTGTACAAATATTTTTATTAAGTTTCCATGCATGGTTATGATTAATATTACATTCGTACATTATAAGTCCTTTAACAGATCATCGGTAAGATTACTGACTTGCAACACTACAATCCAGGACTCGATTTCTGTAGTGGACAGTGCTCAAATAACTCATCCTGTAGCTTTCCTCTCAAAACACCAGAACAACATAAACAATAATGAAAGAAAGAAAATAAACAAAACGATGATTGGTGTGTTTTTTTATTATTCATTAGGATGCTTATGGCTGAATATTACTGACAGTTTATGTGAATTAATAGTTTTGTAGTCATTAAGCACAATACGTTAAAATAATGTTAATTGTATTCGTCCTAATGTTTTAAAAATAAACCGCTAAATTTGTTATATTTTCGAGGTACAATTTAGTAACAGGTTATCTCCAGTTTAATACATTTTCGAATATATCCTTACAGGTATATCCTTTATACAGTAGGTGGCAGGTGCTACTCACTAGCTGTTCTCCCTCTGTACCCTCAGTAGCTACGCCTGAATTTTGAAGTTTCTGACTTGTTCGTTCATATCATTTGACTGTTACTGCAAAATGCTATCCGCACTTTAGTGTTGTAGATGCGTTATAAGAGTGACGGTTGGTTGAGAGTGCTGCTAATTTATTGATTTCCTTCTTTTCCTTTCGAGGCAAAGTTAGGAACGGCTTTGTGCAAACAAGTTTTTCTGTAGCTTTGTGCGCGAAAGTTTTGATACAGTCTTACGAAGTTACATTTATTTGATTAACGTATTCACCCATAATGTGTTTATGTTTGTCTGGTAACTTATCACACGCATGTTTGTGTTTAGAGTTATTTCTTAGTGTTGCGCTTCTGTACATGTGTTTGTGTGGTATGGTATTACGTCCATATATTTATTTATTTTAGACTTTATATGTGTATATGTTTATGTTTATTCTATTACGTAACATCTTCATATATGTTTATGTGGTAACGTAGCATATACATATATGTATTTATGCTACTTTAATAACGTAGTCCACCCATACATGTGTTTGTGTTTATGTAGTAATGTGGTACGTTCATTTATTTTAAACTGTAACACACCCGTATATATGTTTTATGTTTATTCTATATCGTAACACATCTGTACATGTATTTATTTTAGAACATAGCACATCCATATATGTTGATATTTATTTTATAACGTAGTACACCCATATATGTGTTTGTTTATTTGGTAACGAAACAGATGTATATATTAGTTTATATTTATTTTAAATATCGACACATCCATATGTGTCAAGTCATTACATACTTTAGTTTTCTAGAGAATTGAAGCTCAGAAGAATCTAAGCCTAAATGAAGTATGACTAAATATTTTCTTCTCAGTATATAATAGCTAATTTTGGTGCAATGACTTTATACAGGGTGAGTCGAAAACCTACTGTCCTTAAATACAAATAACAAGTTACACTCTCACTTCGTACTTGATTTCCTGGTGAGTCAGTAAGAAGCGGACAGATAAATAAAGTTAAATTTTGAACGAAGTTCAATTTGTCTCTACGGACAGAGTGCAGATAGCTAATTATAAAACTTTGCAGTAAGAAAATAACAAAAACAGCTTCAAATTGTATTAAATACGTATATTTCATTGAGAACAGGCGTTTTACTTTAAGTACTAATTAATTCAATAGAAACAACTGAACTATTGGCATTTAAATAGCTTATATAGTCCCTGATAGCCCAGCGGTAAGTTTGAAGGTTTATAATGTTCAAAATCTGGTTGCAATATCGACAATTGGCACATATCACCCACTCTGTAGATTTGTGCGTAATAACAAACAAACAATAACTTAAATAATGTGAACTAAGAAAACTAGCTTTTGTCAAGCCATCCTTTTCATTCACTTTTTAAGGTGAACGAGTGTGAAATCTGTTTCGTGTGATTATTGATGTTCAAAATCAACGTTTTCCGTTGACTGACCCAATGTTCTTGATTCGCCAAGTTCGGTAGGTAGTTATATCTAAATAGCCTGTACTTTAAGAACAAAATATATGAAAATTTTAACCTCCCTTAGGAAGTATGTAATAAAAACAGTGTGTAACAAGTAAAAGCAGGTGATTGGGGTGAATATTCATCTGTTTTTTGAGGAATTTCCTGCATTAATACTTTATATACCTAAATGCATGGTTTTACTTTGAATGTGATTGTTTTAGTGTCTACATTAGAAACTGATGTAATAAAAAACAGCTACAATGTTTCACTAGCTGCTTTTAAGAGGAATCATTTTTTATCACGTGAATGCTCTTAAGGTTAACATAAATGTATTTTTTATACATTTGTTTTGCGTATTGTTTCCTTTCAAAACATTCTTGTAATTGTCATTAACCAACAGGCTTGTTTCTGGCTTGAAAAAGAGTTTACTCGAAACGTCGCTTTGTTAATAAATTATTACCATAATTTTAAGGGCGCTTTTTTCTTTTAAAAGTCTAATTTAATTTTTTTATTGTCTACGCTGTTTCATACTTATTTATTTATACAATAAAACATGAGTATCTGCTGTTAATTTTTACACAAATTAAAATTGTAAAAATATAGAAGTGAGCGAAGCCGTTGAGGTGTAAGTTTTCGTTCTATTCCTGAATAAAATCAAAATTATCCATTTAAGAGATTACTAATCTAACAAGCTTAAATTTAAATATAGTAAATTATGGTTATTAGTTAAAGTATTCATGACAAAGATACCGAGGTCTAATGTCTTCCAGTGTTTGAAAAGTGATACGCAATTTCAAGGTTAATCAGATTTATTTTAAATGGAAAACACCAGATTAGACACCAACCATTCAGGTTATTTATAGAATATTTTTCACGTTTAAATAAAACGAAAATTACATCAGAAACTCACAGAATTTCAGCTTTAATCTTCACCGACCCAGTAGGTAAACGTTTGATTCTGTTGCTGTCGAAGTCCCTGAGGAAAAGGCAAAATAATAACTATGAACGTGAGTTTATACAACTACTTTCGTGGTGTTAGTGTTATATTTCAAAGAGCTTTTAAGACGTGTAATATATATCATGGATATTTTTCTAATTATCTTCAGTTTCTATGGTGATTAATCGGCAGTTTTGTTACTTATTCCCACCCTTTCAATAAAATATTGAGTTAAAAATGTCCACTATTTCTGTAAGTTAATGGATTGTTTTGTGACAAAACTATACCTTTTTCTTAATGTATTATTATTTTTATTTATATTGAAACACTGGTTACTGCTCTATATAGTTTGCCTTACATTATTTATTTATATATACAATAACTTATGGTAAATATTGGCATGAGTTGTATGCTTAGACGTTAGGTTAAATTAAGCCCCAATAGTTTACTTGTTTAATATACACTGTCATATAAAAAGATTTTTTCTACCTTGATTGGATTTCTTGTAGTGCTAAATGAGACTAGATCACTTGATGGTTTACCAGCCAGAGTTAATTTTGCGATTTTGACAAAAAAAAGTTCTTCAAGATTCGTGATCCAAAAATATGTTTCCAAACATTTGTACCATTGCCGAGACAGAGTTCTTTAGCATGTATGGCCTATATGGCTTATAAACTTCTCATGCATTTGTTTAATCTTCAAAAAAATGTTTCGGGCCTAGTTAAACCTTTTATCCTGGTGAAGAACTCAGATTGTAACTTAAAACGTTGCTTCAAGATAAAACAACGCAAAGAGACTTTATAAAACGAGGTTGAAACCAACGAAAGGACTCGATATAAACTATAAACGTCAACTCAGGACCTAATAAAGACATGAAAGGGACATAAAATGAAGTAGACACATATTAAGAGACTCAGAATAAACTCTAAACGTCATTTCAGGCCTAAACAAAGACACAAAAAAATTCATGAAACGAAGTCGACACCTATTAAAGGACTCATTATAAACTTCAAACGTCATCTAAAACCTAACAAAGGCAAGAAAATTATCACAAAATACAGTTGAACCAAATTACAAGTAGTTCACCGCATTTTTAATATTATACCGAATACACATGATACAGAAAAAAAAAGATTCAGAAGTTAATATCATAAGAAAGTGGTTCCATTGTTTCCTCATGATAATGACTATTCGGCTTTTCCTTTAACTGAATTGGTTAGATGACCCGTTTAACGTTTAATTAGCAGTTGCTATGAGGTTAGTTACTTCAGTTAAGTTAATAGATCACTTTTTATTATAGTCCAAGAAGTTTCGGATTCGATCATAAGCCAAGAAAACTTAGCGTTATCATTAAAACAGCCGTAACTACAGGAATTCACCGGACATAGATTTTTACACAGATGTAAAATAGTATTCCTGTTTCTAATAAGAATGAGATTGTGCGACTAGTACATGAATTGAGAAAATATACAATCATGAAATCTGAGAAGACCGTATCCAAATAGATCCTGTGATCAAACACTCATAGTATACATAAACATTACGTCAAAATAGAAAAAAATCGCAACAGTTATTAGGAATTTTATATAATCTTTTTATTTAATAGGAAGATAGAATAGGACACACAATACATCAGTTTTCAAACTTGTAAGTCGCGCCGTCTGGGGGTGGCCTTTTGGCGGAAGAATTTAAAAAATAACGTCAAAAAACAACGACAACTACAGAAACCTAATGCTTTGCTCTCGCAAGGTTTTACTCACGCCTTACAAGTATCTATTAATTTTCAAAAATATATCAAAAACAGGTATAAAAATGTTTATTTTGTTGATATCATTTGAGAAAACTATTTTTTGTGAAGGAGTTGCAAAGGAAACTTTGCTGAGTTAGGAGTCACGCCATTAATTAAGTTTGGAATACTGTAGTACGTGACCAATGATGATTGTAAAAAATATAAATCATTCAAGTAAAATGACGTTTTGAAAAAGGTATGATTTTGAACTGATCAGCTTAAATAAACTAATCTTATATCGCAGAGTTTGCAAAGAAAAAAATCCCACTTCTCCTTTTACAATATTCCTTAATAGAAACATCCATTTTGCAACTAATTTTTGCGAAACATTTGCATAGACGTAATAATAAATAGCTTAAACTAATTTAAACAAAAGTACTGCAATGTAATTGTCATAATTATTAGTAACTTTATAAGTGTAATATACTTATTAATGTATTTTATTCTTTGTCCGGAAAAAAGGACCTTTTATATAAGGATATAGAATAATATATATATAATCGTTACTATCTTCGGAAACAAATTTTCAACATGAAAATTAATTGAACTATTTCTTATGATATATACCTCAAGATTAGCGTAACAAAATATTACACTATTTTCATTACCAAAGATACTGACTAAATAATTACATGCTTAAAACGTTTAATCCCAACTAGATTTTATGAAGTAACGAACTCTACCTTAGATTTCAAACTTCGAACAGAAATAGTGATGTAATTTTTTTTTATAATCAAGGAAAGTCGACTGGTATTAGATCAGTGACACACAAGCCAATTTGTCTTAGTAGTACAAAAAAGAGGAAGAAAGAGTTATTATATTCCGTTTTCAGTATAATTGGACAAACTACTTAATTTGGGAAAAAGATAATTAGGCTGTTAACTTCAATAATAAGAAAGAGTGAAATTGGAAATCTAAAATCACTTAATGATGCTTATGTGGTAACAAAATACTATTTGTATTCTGGATTATACTTACGCCATCGAAATTATGTTATCTGTACGAAGCTCAGCAAGGTTGGGAATTTTCTCCAAACCTGATTGGATAATTCTCCTGAAATTGATTGTTATTACAGATACACGTCAGCAAATACATACAAAAGTATGCGCATATTCCTAATTTTAGAAGAAAGCTTACAGAACCTTAATGATTATGTTTAATAGCGACAAAAAATCTTAAATTTTACTTAAAGATAAAACATATTATCACTCACGCAGCCATAATTAAAAAGATTTTACAATCACTGACAGTATAAAATAACATAATTGAACAAAAACTTATATGTTACAGGTGTGAGTGCAGATAAAATAACGTTACATTTAGAAACTTGCAAATCGAAGAAGTCGTAATTACGTTAAAACATCAATCGCTATTAGAAAGACACGAAGTTCGATACATAACTCTTATTGATGTTCTCCAAGTTATACGTGTTATTAAGAGAAAGCCAACTAACTTTCTATGAACAATGATAAAAGAGGTGGCTAAAAATCAGGTGGTTTTGTCAGTGTCAATAATTAGTCATTAGGCGTTACATTATTAAAAAAAGTAACAAAGGAACACGATTCCAAATCGGTTCTAAAACCGTTCAACCAATGCATTTCAACAATGGCTAATGGCTTGGTAGATGAATGCAACTATATATTAAAGATGATGATGTATTATTACAGGATAAAAATCAAACAACACTGAGGTTGTTAATGTATCTATTTTTCTTTCTTTTTTCAAACATAGTCGTAAAACGAAAACGAGTCGATGTTTGATATCACTAAATATCATTAAGAAACAGTTCTTTTATCATCTCATTAGTGTAATGAATCTTCCAGTAAAAATTAAAAAAAGAAACTTATATGAACAAATTACTCGTTGTGTGCTGTCATTTCCAGTCTCTTGGAACCGTTGTATTTTACTGTCATTAATAATTTTCTTTCACAAAGATGTGATAAGTTTCATAATAATGATAACTATATGTCGTGCTTACAAAAGATCATTAAAAGATTTTAAACTTCAACGCAAAAATTATCAAAATTTTCACTTTTTATCTATTAAATTACATCATTTACATAATATTTTTTGTTTTATTTCTCTATTAAATTTAATAAATTCAATAACATTTACTTGCATTATATTTAATGAGACAAAAATCACGGAAGAAGATTATTACAATAAAATAATTATTTATAATATGCGTCCTTGAATTATTTCCTGATATAACTGAATCCAATTATACAATCTCTGAAGTATCTGAGAATTAATATTTATAATTCTGCTATTCTTCATTAAAGTATGAACTGCAAACCGAAGTATAAACCTCAAATTACGCCAAGAAATTCGTCTAATAACTGTATTGGTATATTACGCTCAAGAGTGAGATCTCTATCCATGGTCGGTATGGCCAGGTGGTTAGGGCGCTCGACTCGTAATCTGAGGTCAAACATGCTAGTCCTTTTAGCCATGAGAACGTTATAATGTGACGGTCAATCCCACTATTCCTTGTAAAAAAAGTAGTCTAATTGTTTGCGTGGATGGTGATGACTAGCTGCCTTTTCCTCTAGTCTTACGCTGCTAAATTAGAAACGGCTAGCGTAGATAGCCCTCGTGTAGGCTTGCGCGAAATTCAAAAACAAACAAACAAGGTCTTCGATAACTTGCACCGTAAATAATCTGGGATACAAAACCTTGTCTCCTGGTTTTCTTGTTAATAATAAAGCTATAAAATGGGCTATCTCTACCACGTTCCTATGAGGGTCGAATTCTACTGTTAAAAAAATACTTTTTTTCTGCAACTCATACCATAGTGAGATTCAACGTCACAAACCTTAGTAAAAAATACCTCCTGTTATCTACAAAGAAAAATGAGCTTTGTCCCCAATAGGCAAATTTGGATATTCTTTGTCTTTTAAATTGTCGTGATCCCAGCATCATGCTTAATTTTCTATAGTATAAATTAAAAATATTTAATTTACAGTTTGCAAAACTAATAAGAACAATTCGACGTAAACTCCATCGTAAAAAATACAGTCTTTTATAAAGATTACAGAAAACTATCATCCAACTAGTTCGATTTTAGAAACAAGACCAACTAATAAATATTTCGAACTTCTGCTTTGACTTATTAGATACCATGTGTATTTGTGTTTTCTTATAACAAAGCCAAATGGGGCTGTCTACTGAGTTTACCGAGGGGAATCGAACCCTGTTTTTTTGCATTGTAAATCCGTAGATTTATCACTGTACCAGCGGGATACTGTTAGATATTGTATCATTGAGTCTGGAAAGAAAGAGTAACCCAATCTGAACCTCTAAAATATTGACTTGACTTGTTACATATGATGTCATTAAGTCTGGAAAGATAGAATAACCCAATCAGAACCTCTAAAATACTGATTCTCATCATCAATATAATAATGTTATTCCTCAAAAATTCAAAACACCAAAAAAGATATATTTTAATATCTCTAACTGTCAGTTATCCTGTGATGAAAATTAATACCACAAAAGGCTCTTTAACTTTCATGTAAATGTCCTAATTTCTAGTTTGAAATTCATTATAACAAAGGTAAAAGCCTATATATGGAGAATTATGTAGCCCCACTGCTTGCCTTTATATTTATCAATAAAACGTATGACACTGCCACTTGAAATTCTTTTTATCAGCCAACATTTTTATTACGATATATAGGTGACACTTTACAGCCTCTGTGTAAATTTAATAATGTTATAACAAAAAAAGCAAATACCTTTATTTTCCAGATAATAATAACAATAAACTATTCTACACTATTCCCTGCAAATTCAGAAAAATAAGTAAATTTAATAGTGCCTTAATGTTTTAGAGCAAAGCCGCATTAGGCTATCTGCTCTGGCAACCACGGAAAATCGAACCCCGATTGTAAGTCCGTAGAGATAGTGTGTTATATATTATTACACTGAAATAGATATTTGGTTTAAATATTGTTTATTACAATTTTTGATTAAATTACTTTTGATGATTACATATTTTCTTCTGTTTTAATCATTTGATCCAAATCACTTAATTACGCCAGATTAACCAGATGAAACGCCATGAAATAAACACATCTCTCTGTAAATCTGAAAAATTAGTGTTGAAAATCAAATGCGTTTGAGTAACACAAGCTGAGGCCCGGCATGACCAGGTGGTTAGGACATTAGATATTTAACCTGAGGGTCGCGGGTTCGAACTCCCAACACTCCAAACATGCTCGCCCTTTCAGCCGTGGGGGCATTATAATGTTTTGGTCAATCCCACTATTAGTTAGTAGAACAGTAGCCCAAGAGTTGGCGGTGGGTGATAATGACTAGCTGCCTTCCTTCTAGTCTTACACTGCTAAATTATAAACAAATAACGCGAACAGTCCTCGTGTAGCCTTGCGCAAAATTAAAAAGAAAAAACAAACACGAAAGCATTTTTTAAAGAATAATCACATTCCAGGTACAACATAAATTAGTACATTTTTTAATGAAGAAAAATGACCAGTATTTTGTGAAATTTATTTATTTCCTCAACGTTTCACCTCATGGCTTTATCAAAAGGAAGACATCATGAACACAACGCCTAACAGTCTTCAGCGAACAAAGAGCTAACATAATTGCTATATTTCAGAATTTTTAGTGTAAATAGGAGGAATGGTACACATTTCGGCATTAAAAAGTAGAAGAAAACAACTTTCACTTTCCAGTTTTTGTTATTATTATTTAGAAAGAAAATGTTATTTTAAGCTAATATAATTCGAAATATTAAAAACAAACTATTATTTATCGTTTAGCGTATGACAAAATTATTAACAATGGGAAGTTAGTATTAATAAACCTATGACAACAATATAAACATAGTGAAGAAAACATTAATGTAAACGCAAAAATTAAAAAGATGAGTTACATGAATATTCATATCTAATAACTATAAATAAATAAATATAACTACATATGCACACTCTTTAGTAAGAAAAATTTAATAAGAGGTGCGTGACAAGGCCATTACGTTTATTGAAATCACATTTAAAGTGCTAGGAATTTAAACCCCACGATTATTGCCAGAAATATGTCTGTAATCTAAAACTTAAATGAAGTGTGTAAAGAAAAATATAGTTTACAGTATTTCTTTGGATATGTCACGTTAATAGGAATGTTATTGCAGCATATTCGATTAATGTGTGCTTAAATGTGGATATCCTTTTAATATTGAAATAAAAAAGTTACCACGGTTTTCTGGAAAGAAATAACAAGGAGTTTGTCAGATATTTTGAGGTTGTAATGTTCGCCAATTGTCACTTAAAGACTATAATATAAAAATATACTGTATGCAGTAGGTGTCTGCGACTTGTTACCGAAATATTTAATTATAAATGAACAGCATGTACTCTACTTGGTTTCAAAATAGTACAATATACTCGAAACTAGCTTAACGTACAACAAATATTCTATGCTATATAGATCATAGGCATATCATAAACACCATACGTTTCTCTTCTTATCAAAAGCCCACTTAAGCCTAATTCAATTACTTTAGAAATTCAGTTGACAAGCTGATATACTTTTCCATATTTCTATCACACTAATATTCTGTGGGTAATTCACTTATAATTTTGGCTCGACTTACCACAAACATGCACCGTTATTTCATTAATCGTTTGAGCTTCTTTTTTTAAAATATCCTCTGCTTCTTTTGTCAAAGTGCTCTGAGGCTGATCCAATTACTTTAGAACTACGCTTTGACGGAATAAATTAATCTTTTTTTTTTACTGTTAGTCTTACTCTAACATACTGAATGTTAGACCTAAGTTAATCGTTAGGCCTATCACTTTTAACGCAGTTTACTCCACGCTGAACTTTTCCTTGGCCATGACTTTACTATCTTCTGCTATTAAATTTGCCTGTCTGTTAGTTCAGCTCATCTCATACTATTTATATGTTCGTTACTAAATCGTCAACTAGCTACATTCTCTACATTAATGAGTTACAAACACACCTTCCAATAATCGAGTGCTTTTAACTATTTTATAATAAAAACTAAACAATCATAAAATATTCATTCACAAAATAAACTAAAGTATCTACACTAAACAGACTTTTATATCATAATAGAGTCCCTTCAGAAGTGATTTGAGATACTTTATTTGAAAGAGATAAATAACTAACCGTCACCTTAAATTGTGGATATGTGTATGCGTGCGTATACAGACGTTTTTTTTTTAAATTCTTATTTATTTATTTACTTTCTGAAGGATGTATATGTGTATATACGTGGTAATAATTACATTTATCTATACTTACTTATCAGATGTGAAAGGTTTCGCTTTCAAATTAATGTTTTATTCAACACGTTTACATTGTTGTCGTTTAATGTTATCTTACTGTTGATAACGTTGTTGCATGTCAGGCGATACTCAATTGTTATTTTCAATTACATCTGCTCTTAGGTCTGTTAAGACTGGGCTTCTGTTCAATAGGGCGTGAGCGTGATTTATAAGAATGTGAAGGAAGCAGGTGATAATTAATTATACATATCATAAGGCATTATGTTGAGCCTGTTATATTTTTAACGCTACATTTTTAATCTAGTACATTAGGGATTTTCAAGAACTAGAAAAGTGTACAACAACAGTACTTCAACCACATTATATTCGTCATATCTATTGACAGGGTCTCACATGGCCAGGTGGTTAGGGCGCTCAAGTCGTAATCTGAGGGTCAGGGATTGGAATCCCCGTCACACCAAACATGTTCGCCCTTTCAGCCGTGGAGGTATTATAATGTGACGGTCAGTCCCACTATTCGTTGCTAAAAGAGTAGTCCAAGGGTTGGTGGTGGGTTGTGATGAGTAACTGTCTTCAATCTAGTCTTACATTGTTAAATGAGAGATGGCTAGTGCAGATAGCCATCGTGTAGCTTTGCGCGAAATTCAAACCATTTTTGATACAACAAATATTAAAAACTTATTCCAGCAAAGAATTTCTTCAAGAGTTCTCCACCAAATCAAAAAAAAGTTCTTAAACGCTCATCGAAAAGGAAAACAAATCGTATCCACCCCCCCAAGAAAAAAGACATGGAATTAGTGAAGGTATGTAATGACTACAATCTAGTCATCAACTATACAGACACAGGTCACAAAGTCGTTTCAATGAATGAAACAGAGTACACTTTACTCACAAAAGGTGAATTAAATTACCCTAACAAATACTTTAAAATGGATAAATATTTCAAAAGTGTTTATGAAAAATTAATGAAAGCTACTACAAGCACTTGAAAAAAAAAAACTCCATAATCCCTGAGCTTAGAAACTGGTTACAATGCATAAGAAGAAAACAATTAGAATTTAAAAATAAAATTCATATAAAACCTAAAAACTTAGAACAACACGTTAATTAGAAATTTGCGCATTCCATGCAAAAGAAACTAGGAATTTTGGGATGTATTATGCAAATAGCATTCGTTTTCCCCTGGGACAGTGGTACATTTACGTCTTTACAGCGCTGAATTCCAGGTTTGATTCCAGGTGGTTCACACAGCAGATAGTCAATGAAGCTTTACTGTAGAACAAAAAAGAACATTTAATATGTGTTCTGCAAACAATTTAGATGATGAACTACAAATTGTTTTCGAAATATTCATTAAAAAAATAAGTATCCGCAAAAAGCTGTTAAAAAACACAGTAGATTTAAAAAGACAAAAGCGTGAAGGAAACTAAAACACAAATATTAATGATGAAAAGAGCTTTAACTTTATCAACACCCTAAACCGAACACATTGGCGAAAACACAAAACACAATACTGATATAAATAACACAATCATACAAAAAACAGGCATTAAATTCCAGAACCTTATTGCTCATAAGCTTCCCGTTGAAAATAAGCACAATCAAATCATCTAAAAATTGAAATGTAATTAATGTAAACACTTTTTTTACTGGCTAAAACCAGAATGGACATACGAGGTATGTTAAAAAAAATACGCGGACTGACGTCATAAAACAAAATGTACTTCATTTAGAAGTTACAGGTCTGGGACCCCTTCAAAGTACTCTCCTCCCAACGCACACACTTTTCCCAACGGTGTTTCCACTTGTTGAAACAGTCCTGGTACGCTTCTTTTGTAATGTCCTCCAGCTCCTTCGTCGCATTTGCCTTAATCTCGGGAATCGTCTCAAATCTTCTTCCTTTCAAGGGTCTTTTGAGTTTGGAGAACAAGAAAAAATCGCAAGAAACAAGGTCAGGTGAGTAGAGGGGGTAGGGAAGAACAGTGATCGAGTATTTGGCCAAAAACTCACGAGTTCTGAGGGCTGAATTTCGCAGCAACGCGGTGCATCTTCAATGTTTCGGTCAAAATCTCGTAACAAGATCCAACTGATATCCCACACTCTTCAGCAAGCTCCCTGACAATCAGACGTCGAGTTGCTCGCACCAGGGTGTTGATTTTGTCGACGTGTGGGTCGTCAGTTGACGTGAAAGGACGTCCAGGACGCTCATCATCTTCAATGGACTGTCGACCATCCTTAAAACGTTCATGCCACTTGAAACATGCCGTACGCTTCATATCAAAATTACCGTAAGCCGTGTTAAGCATAGCAAAAGTTTCAGTCGCAGATTTTCCAAGTTTAACACAAAATTTCACAGCAAGTCGTTGCTCCTTCAGGTCATTCATTCTGAAATCCGCCAAACGAAAAAATCGCACTTCACTTAAAACCGCGTAGCTAATACACAAATGAAGAGATCTGCAATCGGGAAATGGCGTCGTAATCAGCTGATTACACCAAGCGGATTCCCCTGGAACCAACTGGAGCCGCGCAATTCAAGCAGTCCGCGTATTTTTTGAACAGCCCTCGTAAGTCTCAAATTTAAAGTATATTTTAAAGACCTCTCATGTGTTTTTGAACATCTTAAAGAAATAGAACATCATTACTAAATGAAATATCGAAATCACTCAAAGAGAACTAAACATCTACAGAAGCGAACTAAAAGAAACACTACTGATTTGTTTGTTTGTTTGTTTTCGAATTTCGCACAAAGCTACTCGAGGGCTATCTGTGCTAGCCGTCCCTAATTTAGCAGTGTAAGACTAGAGGGAAGGCAGCTAGTCATCACCACCCACCGCCAACTCTTGGGCTACTCTTTCACCAACGAAAAGTGGGATTGACCGTCACATTATAACGCCCCCACGGCTGGGAGGGCGAGCATGTTTGGCGCGACTCGGGCGCGAACCCGCGACCCTCAGATTACGAAGCGCACGCCTTAACGCGCTAGGCCATGCCAGGTCCTTAACACTACTGATAAAGTGATCAAATCGAACGCTATATACATATCCAGGAAATCCCTTTAGCTATTTTAATATCTTATACACCTCATTTCACTTAAAGAGTTAATGTAACGCCATCTACAAAGTTGTTCACACCATCACGTATCTTTAACATTCTTTCGAATTCGGATTTTTTTTATGTAACTTTTAACTAGATGCTATGACTCGAAATGCTGTAATTATGACGATATGAGTTTTCCAAGTGTGAAATTTGATGTATTGATTTTTGAATTAATTATTCGGTTCAGTGAGTTTCTCATTAAACAGTAGTTTCTAAATAAATTAACAATTTTAAAAAAGGTAGCTAAGGAGCTACATGGCGTTATTATGAATCATGCTCTAAAAGTTTTTACAAGCGATACAATAACAAAATGCATCAATTAAGCAATGATAAATATTCATTTAAAATAGATAAAAGTTTCTTCAATTTTTGGGGAAAGAAATATGTGTTTATCTGAAAAAATATTTGCTATGGCATTTTCTGGTTTTATCCTACTTTGATGACATGTGGTTTTAAATAGAAAAATCTATATAAAATTCGCAGGCAGAAGCGTGATATAATATAAACAATTTAGAATTTAATTCCGCATAGTCTTGAAATTTTTACTTAAATCATTTGACAACTAGTTTTACCTGTCATTTTCAAACGTTGCTTAGAATTCAAATTTACACATTACTGTACCTAATGTGAGAAATCTGTGCGTAACCGCTTATAATTAGCAAACCACTGGATTGATTCTACTAAATCTAATATATACTCTTGGATCCAACTGGGAAGTGACATAGGAAGCTGGTGATTGTATCTTATCCCACCTCTATATCATCTCATATGAATTCCTTTGTTAACGGACATATCAGCTAAGAAAAAAAGTGCAAATTTCTATATAGTTTATCACGGACTTACAGCATCTTCAAACTTGGCAGATTTTCGGAGAAAACGTTAAAATCGATCATAGTCAGCTGGGTAGCTTGCTTGATTTTGCTGAAATATAAAATAACTCAAGTTAGAAAAACACGAGATTCTTTTTTTTTTTTTGTTACGGAACGATAATCGCTTTCATTTCCACCAACGCCTAGTCGAAAGTAAATATTTGCTGTTATAACAAGCGATTGAAAATGTTTTAAAGATTCTGTTTACATTATTCCTTACATAACTGGTCGCTTCGACGAATTCTGTTATCGAATTTTTGTGACAACAACTCTTATTTTCATCGGCTTATGAATATGAACAGTTCAATGACGTTTGGGCTAATGACTTAACAGTGACGTCACATACAGTAACGGACTTGTAATTTGAACAACACTTGGTCAGACTCGGGCTAAGCCTGGCTTAATCATCAGCTTGCCAGGCTACAGGTAGGGAGTTCCAAGAGTTTTAAATCGTCATACGGTACAATGTACGTTCCGTATATTTAGTCGTGGATACGTTACAAAAGAGACAGTGAATTACACCATTCAATTAAGATTTGCTGTATGAATAGTGGCCTGTTTGTCCTCCCTTCGTTGAGCAGGTCAAAATTAAAATATCTTACACGGTGGCTTAGCTAATGTGTCCCATAAGGTTCATTTCAGGTCGAAGGTTAACTCCATGATCAGATCCAACCAATTTTGAAAAATTAAATTAGCTTTCCCTTAGGTCGTGCCTACAATGAAGTTTTGGTATTTCTCAACTTATAATGTAAAACGTTATTCACCTCTATTTCCGGACACAGAACCCAAAGAAGGAAAGTGCAAGTGTGCTAGTAATTCTGAAAATCTCGAGATTAGAATCACCTTCCAGGATTCAAACCTCATTAATAATAAACCACATTATAAGGAAATTCACCCAGTCGCTGTAATTGTGTGCAACAGTAGTGAAAGTCATTGAAAGATGTTCAGTTAGAGGTTGAATATTTTTGTGTTTTTTGCAGCGTTTTCCAAAATGACTATTTATTTTGTGTTCACCCAGTTACAGAGCTTCATATCTAAGTAGCTTTGAGTAATATCTGTAGCATTTAATGGCCACCATTTCAAAACAAAAGTAGTCTTTATATTGGATATGCTGTTCGTTGTTCATTACGGGTCCCATATACTGAAATTAGCAAGCTATACAACTTGGATTTCTATACATGTCGAACAGTGTTAAGACCACATATTCCTGATATTGACGAATTGTCTTTTGTTTTCAAACGTGAACATGAGAAAAATGTTTTCTGTAAGTTGTGGGTTAAAAACACAGCTAAACTGAGACATATTTATATACGTCAGAAGATAAAAAATGAATATGCTTTCCTCGTACTACAAGATTTTGATTAACAGGTATTAACGTATACTGTATTACTGATATTACAATTTCTCATTAAAGCGCAAAAGTTGCAGTCGTATTATTTAATTATCCTGTCTTTTTACTGAACGAACTTAAACTATTTTCGATTCACTGATTATCAACGTTTATTTACTGCGCATCTTGTTGGCCTAAGAATGACAATGTTCTACTCATCTTGCTAGTTGACCTATGTCTTCTGCTTATTTATAACTCACAAACACTAATTAATTTTTTCACTTACTATTTGCTTTGTGTTACAAAGCATTCTGCCAAAACTGACGATAAAGCAATGAATCTAATGTTACAAAAAATATATTTACAGACAGATAACATCGTTATTAATCTCTTTCTTACCGATCGTGGTCAATAACAAAATGGCTGAACTACGGATGAGAAAGTCCACAGCTACAACACGCGATGTAGCAAACGAGTTCTGTTGCTACAAATTGACAGTTAATCCTGATATTCGGTTAAAAGTAGAAGCACAGAAGACAGTTACTTCTAGCTGATTGTCTGCTTGTTAGTCAGCAGTTCTGAATTATTTATGACTGTCTGTACTTTAGGGACTTTAACGTACGTGTCACATGAGATGCCGTTCAGATTAAAGATGAAAAATTAATTACATGTGTAGAATTAGGTTTTAGTTTTGATTTACAAATAGCATTTATTATAGATTTACTTGTAATAGAAGCATATCGATTAAAATGTGTTTATTTCAATGAGGAATGTGAGCTGGAAAACATTTGAGGAATTAAAATTTCGACTTATAAACCTTGAGAATATTGTATTTCATGTAGCACATCTCAGTGTTTACTCTATACATATATTGAAACATGCTAACTTTTAAACGAAGATGGCTAGAAACACGCGACAGAAAATTTATTTGTCATATACACAGGTTTTATGCCATTTCTACATGTATTCTTGTGACACAAGTTTACTTTTGCTGACGCCTTTATCAGTTGTCAAACGCACTGACTAGCAAAGTTTTGGAATAACACCAGTTGTGTCCGTGATACGGTTTTTGAAACAATGGGTTGTAATGGTACATGATACATAAACCGCAGACAAAATTCCTTCCCACGATCAAAAGTCCAAAAGTATGGGTCTGGAGAAGATAACAATCCCACCCAGCCAATTTACGAATCCGTCAAGGACATAATTTAAAATGGAAGAAACACGTGGCAACAAGAATATTTGCTTCTACGGTGCAATAAAATATATTTCTACACCTTATTCAGCTACATGGATAATAGTGAGTATTTACACAATACTGTATAAAGTAAACGAACATGGACTGAGGAGAACACATAAAAGCGTCAAACTTATATCTTTATAAATTTGACGTTGTTCCATAAAAATGGATCTAAACTTTATTCCAGCAAAATGAGTTCAATAACTGAACCACTCCGTGTCGTCTAATATTCCTCTAAGAACATACAAATCTTTTAGGTTTGAACTGCATTTTTTGATGGTACCCATCGATGACAGACTTTTCGAACATTCCTCTAAGCGAAATAAATTCTAGAAAAGCCATTGGGCTTTTAAATCAACATACACTTTGTTACATGTATTTATCTTTCTTTGCTTAAAAGTTTATTTTTGAAACAAAAACAAATAACAATATATTTTAATATAACAAAGACTGTGTCTGTTAAATAAGTTAAAATAATACATTGGTAACGTTAATACTAAAAAATGTAAAATCCTATATAAATACAGATTCACTGATATTGATAAAGACAACTAGAAACACCATACATATATATATATATATATATCCCACCACTGTAAAATGTATATTTCTTATTTTCTTTTCTTTTTTTTCTATTTATTCTTGGCCAGGGTTAATTACCAAATATAGTTCATTCTTAGCGGCAAGTATTACATCGAATGATGACTCGGATTTCAATTTTTTACGTAGTCTACTGAATAATTTCGAAGAACAAATCAATAGCTACGTTGATACACATTATACAAATCCTTTAGAGATACAGGTTTACAGTCAAGAGTAAAATTCAGCTAAAACACCATACATATGAGTACAGCCATTTCTTAATACGCGATATAATATCACATTATACACTGAGTAAACTTCTTGATGACAAGAAACCCACTTGAAATAAAAATGTATCTCAGAACGGCTGGTATGGGTATTAACACTTTTATTGATAAGCAGAGAACAATGTTTCGACCTTCCTAGGTTAACTTGAAGATAACCTTGGAAGGTCGAAACGTTGTTCTCTACTTATCAATAAACGCGTTAATATCCATACCAGTTGTTCTGAGATACATGAGAAATTTTGTTAATAGTTTGTTAAATAACGATAAAGAGATCAAACACTATGACTACAACCATTTGTTGACATCCTATATAATATTGCATTTTACACTGAATGAACTGTTGTTAATAATTTATTTGAAAAAACATAAAAATGCATAAACTTGACGGATTATACATATTAACGATTAATCCACTATTTTAGGACGTAAAAAGAATATCACGAAACAATTATGATTTATAAGATAAAACAGTATAATGATATTTATAACTTAAAAATAACATATAAATCACTCTTACATTGTCCGAAGGTGCTCCATATTAGAGAAAGCCCCAGCTTCAATCCATCGCAATTTTTTCAAGTATTCCAGGTACCTATAAGGTAATAAAATATAGTGTTCTTATGATTATAGATTTTATGGTGTGCAACTCACTGGAGCCTATTGCGTTTTTGTTATTACTGTTTTTTTGACTTTTTAGAAAATGAAATACATGTACTCATTTTACACGCAATAATGTTATGGCTAAATAATAGAGGAAAGCTACTCTTATTTAGTGTTTTAAGAATTATAGCTACTCTCTCAATTTTGTTTACCGTACAGTATCCTTTGAATGTCATAGTCTTGGATTTCTTATATGATACGACAAATAACTTAATCTGTATAAATTTCCACTTGCAATATTAATTTAGTATTTGAATTTAGGCTTAGCCTAAAATTTCTACGCTGGGTGAACCTCGTCAGAAATTATGGAAGATTCAATTAATGATCTAGTACATAACATCATCGTAAGTTTCAACCCTCGACTACTTTGAATATACTAGTCGTCTGCTTTTAGCTTTATTGATTAATCTTCCAAAGAAATTAATTTGCACTTAATTTAAATGTCTATGTAATTATTATAACATGTATGCTTTGAGCTGAGTATATTATATTAAATGTTTCAATTAAGAGATTAGTTTAATCATATTAAGAAGACATTAAAAATAATCTAACAATATTTACAGTTTTAATGCTGTTAAACCCGATTATAAATATATTGTTGTTAAAAATACGAGGCGACTTGTCTGTTTGTTTTGAATTTCGCACAAAGCTACTCGAGGGCTATCTGTTCCTAATTTAGCAGTGTAAGACCAAAGGGAAGGCAGCTAGTCATCACCACCCACAGCCAACTCTTGGGCTACTCTTTTACCAACGAATAGTGGGATTGACCGTTACTTATAACGACCTTACGGCTGAAAGAACGGGCTGGTTTGGTGTGACGGAGATTCGAACCTGCGACCCTCAGACTACGAGTCGACCGCCTTAGGCCGCCTGACCATGCTGGGCCAACTTTTAAACACTTCTATCACAAATGTTACGCCTTTATGAACTTTCGACGTTCAAAACTTCAAAGACAAATAAATCCTGCTTTAAAAAATAGTTATATAAAAAACAAAGGTTAAATCACCATGTTATATGACTGGATATTCTTTACATACTGCTGTTAAAAACATAAAAAGCCTTTTTCATTCAAATATAAAATAAAAAATGTGTGTCAATTTTCTAGTTATTTTACAGTGCTTTCTAATTTTGAAATGACCATAGAACAGAAACCAGTGTTATTTTTAACATTTATTTAACTGGTTGTGGGCTTCATTTAAAAATTATTGAACGATATCAGTCATCTCAAAAGAACCTCTTGTAAAACACACTAACATTAAACGAAATCTAAATTAATACTGTACTATCAGCTATCTTTAGAGTATAAAAGAAACAATGACTCTAAAGTTGATAAAAGACTTATTTTCAAACATCTTTACTAACTAAACATATGTTATAAATCGACCTGTTTTTTGTTCGAAAAGGCTCCAAAACGTATCCAAATCCAGGTATAATTCAAAATAATTAGCTGGGATATGACAATACGATGCTTTTTGATGTGATATATCTAATTATAACTTGGAGATAACTTTAGAAGAAATTAATTTTAAGTTTGGTGAATATGTGTTCCGTCTAATTACTTCAGAGAAGACCCGAGGGATAGTGCTTTATTTTTAATAAATGAAAAAATACTAGAAATTGGAAAATTATTTAACTTTGTATTTTGCTTTAATGAAACATTAATTAGAGACATAATTAAAACTGAAGTTATTTCGTTTAGGTCTAGTATAAAATTGTGCTCAGCTGGCTGATCCTCGTAAGAAAATATGGAAGAGCAAAAGTAGCCAAGAGATAATTCAGTGTAATACAATCATCGTAGCTTTTTTAAGCTTTGACAAGATCGCATAAGTATCCTAGTCGCCTGCTTTTAGCCCTATGGATTAGTCTTCCAAAGTAACTAGCTTTCACTTAATTTAAATGTCTGTGTAATTACTATACAGCGCATGCTTCAAGCTAATTGTTATGCTATTTCAGTTTTAATTACGAGACTAGTTTGATCATATGGAGAAGTAACTTATAATTTTAAGAAAAATTTTCATAATAATTAGTAAGAATTTCAAAATTTGAGCCATGGTGTTTTAATTTAAGTAAGTGAAAAAGAATACTGGATATTGAAACATTATTTAATTTTGTATTTGACTTTAATAAAACATTACTAGGAATTATAAATATTATGAATGTGACCAAAACTCAAAAGTATGACTTTCATTTAATTTCTAATTGCAATCAAATACAAAATCAGGTATTTGTGATTTAGAATATTTTCTTTTCCTTTATTTCCATAATTTTCTTTGATTATTATTATTATGTTGTAATTGTGAAGTAATAGCCTACGAACATTGTAGTACGTAATGTCAGACTTATATTTCATTACATTAAATATTTGATAACTTGATTTTACTACAAAAACCTATTACATTATTTGATCATCTCAGTACCTGTTTATTCAAAAGAATCAAGTTCGAAACTTGAAAGTGTTCAATTTTCCACAAATAAAATAGCAACAGTAAATAACCCCTCCAGAGCTTGGCGGAAAGGCACTCGACTCGCAATCTGAGGGTTGGGGGTTTGAATTCCGTTCTTAAGCGTGCTTGACCTGAGGCTATAAAAGTGCTACAGTTAATCTAACTATTCGTTAATAAAAATTAATCCAAGAGTTGACACTGTTTAGTGTTGACTAATAATCGCCTTCCTTCTAATCTATCACTTCAACATTAGGGACGGTTAGCTGAAATAACTCTCCTGTTGCTTCACGCAAAACTAAAAAACAACGATAAATGTACATGAACTTCATGCCTTACACTAAGGAAAATCCATAAAACGTATATTTATTATTATTTATTTATATATGTTTGTTCAGTTTAACCTTTATATTCGTGCAGTCATATGAAAAAGTTAGGACATTCTATGAAAGCCTGTGTATTTTTGTAACATTTTTGGATATATAGATATTTAATTTCAATTTTAACAATACTGAGAGATTATAGGAATATAACTAAACAATTAAAACTGAAGAAATGACTTTTCAAGATTTTCTGTAAATGTAATTCTACAAAAATGCATATTCTAACTGACGAAAAAGTTAGGACACCCCACATTTATTCCCACTTAAAATGGCTCAACTCACACACAGGTGTATCACACCAGGTGCACATGATTAGAAGATCGTTACTCAGCATTTTGAAAGAGGCTTGCCCTATTTAAACCTCAGACGTTTAGTTTGGTGTGCTCCTAACTGTTGAAGTGAGAGTGAGCACCATGGTGAGAGCAAAAGAGCTGTCTGAAGCCTTCATAAACAAATTTGTAGCAGCTTGTGAGTCTGGTAAGGGATTTAAAAAGATCCCAAAGGATTTTGAAATCAACCATTCCACTTTCCGGAAAATAGTCAACAAGTGGAGGGCTTTCAAAACAACTGCCAACATGCCCAGGTCTGGTCGTCCAAGCAAGTTCACCCCGAGACCAGACCGCAACATGCTAAAAGAGGTCTCCAAACACCTTAACATGTCATCACGGGACCTACAGCAGGCTTTGGCTACTGTTGATGTGAAACTGCATTCCTCTACAATCAGAAAGAGACTGCAAAAGTTTAACTTGCATGGGAGGTGTGCAAGGAGGAAACCATTGCTCTCTAAGAGAAACATCAAGGCCAGACTGAAGTTTGCAGAGAGAATGTAGACAAAAACTAGGACTTCTGGAATAATGTTTTTTGGACAGATGAGTCCAAAATTGAATTATTTGGATACCAGAACAGAGGACACGTTTGGTGTAAACCAAATACAGCATTCAAGGAAAAGAACTTCATACCAACTGTGAAGCATGGAGGTGGAAGTGTCATTGTTTGGGGCTGCTTTGCTGCAGCAGGACCTGGACAGCTCACAATCATAGAATCCATCATGAATTCTACTGTGTATCAGAGGGTGCTTGAGGATCATGTGAGACCATCTGTACGAAAAGTAAAGCTGAAGCGGAACTTCAGTCGAAATGAAGATTAAATATCTATATATCTAAAAATGTTCCACAAATACACAGGCTTTCATAGGGTGTCCTAACTTTTTCACATGACTGTAATTTCTTCTATAGTAACGCTAGACAGCATTTTAATATAATCCTGTAACTTTTCTGATCTGGTTAGTCTTAATGAGTAGAAAAATGCTCAAACTTTGGTAATTAATTTTATAATAGTTAATTTTATAGTATATTAATTAGTTCAGTTTTATTTTAGAGCCTTAGAACAAATATCAAGTATGCCTTTACGTTTTAATATTTAACGTCAGAAGTTGGCATCGCGAATCTTAATTCAAAATCACTGGATGACATACTAACTTCCCACAACTGGCCTATGGAATGGGACTCGTTTGTTCATAATGATAAACTTTAGCACGTGTAAATACCAAAAATAATGTTAAATGTGAATTTGTTTGTTTGTTTTGGAATTTTGCACAAAGCTACTCGAGGGCTATCTGTGCTAGCCGTCCCTAATTTAGCAGTGTAAGACTAGAGGGAAGGCAGCTAGTCATCACCACCCACCGCCAACTCTTGGGCTACTCTTTTACCAACGAAAAGTGGGATTGATCGTCACATTATAACGCCCCCACGGCTGGGAGGGCGAGCATGTTTGACGCGACTCGGGCGCGAACCCGCGACCCTCAGATTACGAAGCGCACGCCTTAACGCGCTAGGCCATGCCAGGCCCCATTTTAAATGTGAAGGCAGTTGTTGTTGTTGTTTTTTTTGGGGGAGGGGATTGACGAAATTCTACGTTTATGTGGCATAATTTCGGAGATAATACACCCACCACATCAGATTATAGTTGTATACTCTGTTTTTGGTTGTAGTTCACTTCTTCCTCCTGGTTATGGATATGATACCCCATGATATACGACGGGTATCTGCGCTAGCCGTCTATCATTTGACACTGAAAGACTACCACTTCCTACCGCTAACGTTTGAGATAGTTTTTTTACCATGGAATGATTGGATTAACTGTCACCACATAAGGCCTCCACAGCTGAAAGGGCGAATATGTTTGTTAGGACGGGGATTCGAACGCAAGACCCGCAGATTACGAGTCGAGCGCCTGGTCATGTACATATGACTTGAGTGAGAGGGAAAACGTTTATATCTAAATGTTACAAAGTTAAAATTCTAAGAATTGCGTCTAGTAGTAATACACTTAAACAGTAATGAAATGGGATACACAATAATATATATGGCAATATCTAACGTTTCACTGGCCTACACCTTATAATGCAAAATAAACTGGAGAGAACGTTGTATGTTATTATATTCTTTTGAACTAAGTTTGTAACATTTTAGGCTTTGTTCAGTGTTTTATAATTATTAAGTAAAATGTCTTTATCCTGAAGAAGAAGTTCGAGGATTATTGTTTTCAACCCTATAAGAATAGCCGTCAAAGCTCACTAATCGATCAGAGTTGACGGTGGTTGTTGTTGTTAACCCCATAACTTCCTCTCTCATCCAGACTAAGACTAAGTTTCTGTCAAGGTTTTAATGAATGTCATAGTGTTAAACCTTTCTGTTCCTCTCCGGTATGACAGTCTTTCATTCAGTCTAAACATCTCTAATCTTGACGCTCTAGTATTTGGATCATTCTAAAGGATGGCTGAACAAATAGGAAATGACACCTTTCATGAATAAATTTCTCACTTCCTAAGCTACTGTAGTTTTAACGGTTCAGAAAGTTTCATTTCATTGAAAACATTATCCTTTTCTTTTTGTACTAAAGTTTCTATGTTACCATGTTATTTATTCCGAGATAACTAAGATACATGTACTACACGATTCACAGAGACGAGTACGTGTAGCAAAAGCGATAACGACATGGACAGTATATGGTATTTTAAGGATCTCGCTTTTGTTAAAGGTCAGCTTTTAATAAGTCGCTAAAACTCTTAATCCTTTAGTATATAAAATCAAGATATATTCAATGTTTGTTTGTTTGTTTTAATTTCGCGCAAAGCTACTCAAGGGCTATCTGCGCTAGCCGTCCCTAATTTAGCAGGTTAGACAAGAGGGAAGGCATCTAGTCATCACTATCCACCGCCAACTCTTGGGCTACTCTTTTACTAACGAATAGTGTGGTTGACCCTCACATTATAACGCCCACATGGCTGAAAGGGAGAGCATATTTGGTGCGACCGCGATTCAAATCCGCGACTCTCGGATTACGAGTCGAACGCCTTAACCCACTTGGCCATGCCGTGCAATATTCAATGTCTGTGTTAATAAAAACATGTAACTAATATTTAACGACTTACTAAAGTAAATCTGGGGAACGTGAAGTGCATTGAACAAAACTCTTTTCCACACGCCAAGTATACAGCAGTGAGAACAGTGAAAATAAAACATCTGTACATCTACCAGTCCGTCCATCCAGCTACCTAAAATAATAATATCTTCTCTGTTGTTTCCGAAACGCAGAACGACCTCAGTTAGCCATAGATCAAAGGATATTTTCCACGAAGACTGCATTGCTTTAAGGCAAATCAAATAGATAACCAAGAAACATGTAGAGTGTGCTCGTGAATTTTGTTTTCTGTTTTTCCCCCACAGCCGTCTAAATTAATTATCTTTTTCGTTTAATTCGTTACACGTGCTTTGAGCTTTGTCAGTGCTCTTCAAGATGTCTACTCTACTTATTTAACTATAAGGAGTTAGCAAATAAACGTTAAATTAATCATCTACACGTTGTAAAAATATCGCATAACACTTTAAGAATTCCTACAAGTGCAGTGACAAATATTTTTAATCCTGAACTTATCGATACTTATTTCTATTCTGTTTTGTATTCCGTATTCGATTTTGTTTTCGATTCGGAATTTTTTTTTTCTCCTGCTAACAAGACTTACTCCTTCAGAAGATCTGGGACGAATGGTCATCCTATTATTTGTCACTGTTGACATTTTAACAAATAGGAACGTGGGACCGAAATTAATTTGTGTATACATAATTAAAAAGTGTGTTGAAAGAGCTGTTACGGTCTATATGAATCCTAAAAATAATTATAGTGTTAAACAAAATCAGAGATCACTGTATGTAATTGGAGATAAATTTCTGTTTTAAATATTTTTTCACGGTGAAAATTATAATTATGCTCCCTGACTAGCATTTCAGCAATTTCCTCCAGTGAGACAGTGGTAAGTTAATGTTAAAATCCGGCATTCGATTCCCCGTGGTGTGCACGATAGATAGTTCAATATGTTTGTGCTCCAAAACAAACAAATTCTCAGCTATAACTTAACACCAAGATCCTGAATCGTTTAAACTTAGTCGTTCACTATCCGGTTATTTTCACGTGATATTTCTACCCGTGAATAATGTTTATTAAATAGAACAGTTTATTTACTAGCTTACAATTTTTACTTCCCCGTCACACTAAACATGATCGCCTTTTCAGCCGTGGGGGCGTTATAATATGACGATCAACCACACTATTCGTTGGTAAAATAGTAGCCCAAGAGTTGGCGGTGGGTGATGATGACTAGTTGTCTTCCCTCTAGGCTTACACTGCTAAATTAGGGAGGACTAGCGCAGATAGCCCTCGAGTAGCTTTGCGCGAAATTAAAAACAACAACAACAAAAATAATTTTTACTTAAAACTAGTTATAGTTCTAAAAAACTTGCATACAATACCCTGGTAATCGACGTTGGGGGGAAAAATGGGTTTTTATCAACTTTTACACAGATCTAAAAGTGAAAATGAGAGATTAATATTTATATCATAAAATTTAAAGGCACACAACAATCGAAACAGATGTGAATAGAAATACATTTTATGGCAGGAAAAATGAAATATTAGTAAAACATTAGAATACATTCAGAAAACCTAACAACTTTTACAACGTGAAAAAGAAATATTTTTGGCATTTGAATTCGAAAACAAGATTCACAATGAGTTATTATAATGGTCGAAACATTTACCTTCAACGACAATTTTTCGGAACAAGGAATATCAGAATAATATGATCTGGCCTTAAAACAGGCAATTGCAGTAACGCGCTCCACAGTTTGTGTTTCTACTTGCTCTATAAAAATGGCAAAATCCCTCTAACGGCCTAGTGTGGACTGCTGGTAAAGGCACTTGACTCATAATCTGAGGATCGCGGGTTCGAATCCTCCTCACACTGAACATTTTCAACCGTGAGGACGTTATAACGTTACAGTCAATCCTACTATTCGTTGGTAAAAGTGTAGCCCAAGAGTTAGCGGTGGGTACTTTTAATTGACTACCTTCCCTCTGGTACAAGGTGTCCCAAAATGAATATACCAAAAATAAAATTAAATAACGCTTTATTATTTGAGATAACAATAAAATTCAAAACGAAAGAGATATTTCGAAGGCTTGTAACTTTTACTGAAGTTAATTATTATTTACATTACTCATCGTCGATATTATGAATGTATTTTATTATAGATTTCAGAAAAGACCCTGTTTTTGAGTAAGATTACAACTAATGAAAAGTTTCATCCCTATGGACTTTTATATTTAGAGCTTTCTGAAAACAAAAGTATACCATAACACACCAAGTAATCTTGAGAAATTGAAACTTTTTTTTCGTGATGCTATATTATCTATTCCTACAGTTGTGGTGGAAATTGTGTTCTCAGAATTTGATCACAGAATTAGATTGATTATAGCTAGTGATGGCAGTTTATTAATTAAATAAAATAAAACTTACAAGCCTTAAGAGTTACTTTGATTTGGGTTTCGTTGTATATCAGAGGGGATTTATGGCTGGCTATGACCGGGTAGCCATTGTGTTTCTTTATATGAAATTATAAAACAAACAAGTGAAAACTATTAATGCTTTATAATGCGCTTATTTATAAGTAGTCGCCGGCGAGATAAAGACAAAAAACCCGGGTTTGATCCACTCAATTGACACGATAGATAGTCCAATGTGACTGTACTCTAGAAACAAATAAATAATTCACAAGTAAAGAAGAATACAGAAGCTTAAAACTTGGTGCGCTGATAATTTCTGTATGTTCTAATTTCTCTATGTTCTCTGCATGAAAGAAGTACCATATGAGGACCTGGTTATTTCTATCCTTCTACGCACTCGTAATAAAAGTCTTCTTAGAAATTACACTATCCTACATTTCAACTAACACATCTTATTTGTCACTTAATCCTTTTAAAAGAATAACACCTGCTATAACTATCTTCATCGATCAAATGGTATGTATCAATCTACCGTTTCGAAAAAGTTTACAAACAGGATAAAGTGGACAAGACACTGACTCGTCTTCTTTTTGTAGAGCTTTCTATTCAGTAACAACCTCTTTATATCAGATGCACTGATAATGTTCTATAGGAAGTTATCTGAAAGGATGTGCATCTCCAACATTTGCTTCCAAAAGACTTATTATTGAGCTCTGAATTTCATGACCAAACGGTAAAAGACTGAATACGTTGTCTTAAACTGATTTTGGAGCTTCAAAACTTTGTTATAGTCCACATCACCACGTTCAATCATGCTCCATCTGACAACAGTGCTTCTTGATAACGGCCCTTCAGCATAGTTTCCAATGCATTGATCTCCATCCTCAAGCTGCAATATTCAAAGCACATCCCATCTCCAAACAGTTTCCCATACTCTGTGTGTACGAGAACGACGGCTTATAAACATCAGTTTCAACTATCCAGTCGCACAGAAATCCAGAGACGCTGCATGCGACAACTTGAACAGTATGCTTCGTGCGGAATAGCGTAAATACAAGTTTATTTCTCTAGCTACCTAAGGTATGTGACAATTGAACAAATATGTCTTATATGTGTAAACGTGACTGGTATCGCTTTTTCAGATACAGACCCTTTTTGATAACATCGGATATTGTTGTGGGCTGCCTTTGCCGCAGACCTTTCGGTTCGTGGCTTCTCTCCTTTTACAAAACGTTACACTTTACATACCGCGGCTGGGGTAAAATGTGTTGCCAGTCTCTTTGTGGATGGTTCTGGTTCCCAAAATTGATTCATATTCGTTTGTTTCCAAATGCCATTAAGTACGATAGCGATACGGATCTTTGAAATTCTAAATAACTAAACACACGTTCATGATCTGACTGTATGAGTGTTCTGTGCTGAAAAAGGACTTTTAAATACTCTTCTCAAAATGAAGTAGTTTTCGGTGATATCACACTACCTGAGAAACGATGAACAATTTCAAAAGGTAGTTCTAATACATTTCGTTTCGCAGCAACTTCATAAGAGCTATTTTTTCGTGTGGCTCTCTGATTTGTATGTTGCAAACCGTTACAATTTACTCAACTCTGTATCAGTTGTGTTTAAATTGAACAATTAAAGTATCATACTTTCACGGTAAAGTTATTTACTTAACATTTGTAACTATCTCACAATTTTCTTATATTTAAAGAACTTTTAATTATGTCCAATACCTTCATACTTATTATATAGTCTATTTTAGTATCCAATTTTCCTTTCTTTAATGAATCCTTTATCACGTTTTTGATATATCTAAGTGTCTTTTCATAAATTAAATAAATGTTTTGCACTTGAAGCTGTGAGTAATATAAAAACTGTTACGATTAAATTCTACCAACCTTTCAACTCAACGTAGCTCATAAGCTGTCGATGGTTCTTATTGACTTACCTGCCTTTCCTATAGTCTATAAGATCAAATTAGGGATGGCTACTTGCAAATAGTCACTGTTTATTTTTTGCATGAAAATGCCCAAAATCAATAAAACAAAAAACTTTTGCTAATTTCTTTTTCTTTGTTAAATATTGGATATGTATAGCATCTTTTTTTCTTTTTATTAAACTATTTTCTGATTTATTTTTCTTCTTTGTTAAATATTTGATATGTATAGCATCTTTCTTTCTTTTTTATTAAACTATTTTCTGATTTATTTTTCTTCTTTGTTAAATATTTGATATGTATAGCATCTTTCTTTCTTTTTTATTAAACTATTTTCTGATTTATTTTTCTTCTTTGTTAAATATTTTATATGTAAAGCATCTTCCTTTCTTTTTTATTAAACTATTTTCTGATTTCTTTTTTCTCTTTGATAGGTATTTGACATGTGTTATATTTTCCCTATTTTTTTCCTTTTTTATTTATTAAAATATCTATTATACGATTCCTTCATTTATAGACCGATTTAGTTTGGTTGTTATTAAGCAAAAAGCTGTACAATGGGCGACCTCTGTCCTGCCCATCAAGGCCAGTGAAACCCTAATCGTCACAAGCTTCCAGATTTACTGCGAAGCCACTAGGAAACATTTTATAGAACCTTCTATCATATGATCCATTGTTTTTTATAGATCATCTACTAATCATCAGTTCCCTTCTTATTTTTCTGGAACATCTGTTATTTTTCGAATGTACTTCGATTTTTATTTCCTGCTTTTCTTCCTTTTTTATTGAAATTTACTGTTGTTCAATATCTACTTTTATACAGAAATTTGTTCAGCATCTAACATTTTCTTTCTTTATACAATATTTGCTATTCTCGAAAGGCTACTATTAGCAACAATATCTATTTTATTATATAATTTTAAACAGTTTCAAATATGTTTTTCCAAATATCTGTCTGTTTTAAGTAATAAATCAAGCACTACAGCAGTAGTAGTAATCAAGCAGTATTTCGATTTTTTTTTTCAAAATTGAAGGCTATTCATTAACAAACTTTAAAAATCGAAGACTGTAACCAATATCAATCAAACGTATACATTTTTGTATAAAGCAAGTTTAGCAAAAACGTGAACATAGAATCAATGATTTCGTTTCAAGCGACCATGAGACTAAAATACATTGATGAACACTTCATGCAACTCACTAACATGCAATTTCAATTTAGTGGACGTTAACAATTTAACGATCTTACAATGTTAATTAGAGGTAGTAAGCATGTTAATTAAGTTAATGTTGAGAATAGATTTTTCTAGGTCTTTTCAACATTTGTGATTCTCTCCAAAGCATGTTTAAATATTGTACTTCGGAACTTAGAATATTTGTAACAAAATTAACATTATAAAATGTTCATAAACATATATTTTATTCACTTTTGTACTGATCTCAGACTTGATTTGACTTTTCACTTGTTTGCCTCCGAAAGAAAAAGTTTGCAGTGACTACAATTGTTTTTCGTGTGTTATCTTAAGTATGTTTTAATAGTAATACACAGTGTTACCTCGTTTTTAAAGGTAGCAGTAGAGAAAGCTATGTAACAGAAAAATATGTCGGTGTTCTATAAAGATTTTTATTGGAAAGCCAAGTAAGGGTTCATTGAGTAAATAATAAATATTCTCTGAATATATATATGTATACAAACATACATAGCTACAACGTAAAGGTTTATTTCATTTTATAAAAACGATATACAGTTACGACAGAAAGTGTTCGTACCACTGCATTGTGAGTAGTTTTTCATTATAACTTAAAAAGTATCAAGATTAGGATAATGAAAGTATAGTATATTATAAATATTATACTAACACACATCTATATAAATTTTTATGTAAATGAAACAAAAAATAAACTATTTATAAACAAATAACCAAACATAGGAGGGGCAGAAAGTTTTCGTGCGTCCACTTTAATGGTCAGTTGTGTAGCCTTTCAGGTGAATTACTTGGCCCATTCTCTCCTCATAGTCCTCCATGATCGTTTGACAGTACTCGTCTGGTATTATCTTCCATTCTTCTTTGCAGAAGGTCTTCAACTCCTGCAAGTTTTTCAGATAACGCTGTTGAACCCTGGTCTTCAACTCATGCCAAACGTTTTTAACTGGGTTGAAATCGGGTGACTGAGATGGCCACTCCAGAACGCTTATATTGTTCCTCTGCAACCAGGATTGCACATATTTCGATGTGAGCTTAGGGTCATTGTCGTGCTGGAAGATCCAACGACGCCCAAGCCGCAAGTTCCGAGCATCATTCTTGATATAAGTGCCTAATATATTAACGTACTATTCTTTTTCATGATTCCGTTGACGCGGTGAAGACTGCCTACACCAGAAGAGCTGAAGGAACCCCATAACATGATCGAGCCACCTCCGTGTTTAACTATAGGGACGATGTTCTTTGAAAGATTTCGTTCCCCCTTCTTACGGAAAATATAGCAAACATCATTGTGGCCGAAAAGCTCGATTTTACTTTCGTCTGACCAAAGGACACTCTTCCAATAGGTAAAGGGTTTATCTACATGGTTTCTTGCATACCTCAATCGTGCTTCTAAATGAACAGGCTTTAAATATGGAGTTCTACGAAGACGGTATGCTTTGAACGCAGAAGAGCGTAACATGTTCATAAATGTAGAGGTGCTTACTTCAATCCCAGTTTCCCTTACCAGTTTCTGTATGTCATTACGTGTTAAACGAGGGTTCCTACTAACTTCTCTGAGAACCTTCCTCTTGGTTCTCTCTGTAATGTTGGTGAGGCGTCCGGAACGAGGGAGGTTAGCAGTTAATCCTGCAAGCTTAAACTTGGAAATTATGCATTGAACATTAGATTTCGGCACATTAAGTTGTGTGGCAATACCAGAAAGAGATACACGAGGCTTGTATATTACAATAATTCGGTTTTTTAAATCATTAGACAGTTGTTTCCTGTTCTCCATGATGATAATGACGGAGACGGCGCTAAACTGCCGGAAGTAAATTTTTTGCTGGCTAAATTCCAATAATTATGAACCCAGTGTCTAGGTCTGGAATGGTATAATGTAGTTTATTCGCCAAACTAAACAAAATTTTTATGGGAATATTAATTTTTTCACACATACAAACACTTTCTGCTCCTCTTATTTTTGGTTATTTGTTTATAAACAGGTTATTTGCCATTTAATTTACATAAAAAATTATTTAGATGTATGTTCGTATAATATTTATAATATACCACACTTCTATTATCCTAACCGTGATACTTTTTAAGTTATGAGCAAAAAACTACTCGGGACGCAGGGGTACGAACACTTTCTGTCGTAACTGTGCGTCGCTGCAGATACGAAGCATGACGAATGTGGGTATTATGTTCAGAATCTGTCGGTGTATGCAATACCGTCATGGTACGCTTGAAAGGTTTACTACGCTACTTTCAGGAAAGAATACTTGTAAAGCAAGATTATTACACAACCTAGAGCAAAAAGACACAAATTTTCGAAGACGTAAGCCTTCATAGTTTTTCAAAGAAGCAGAAAAACTCGCGTAAGAAACGTTCAGGATAACAATGGGCTCTGAAAACAAACCCACAAACCAATCTGAATAAATGCACTTGATGACAGAGCTAAAGTTGTGCTTATGAAAGAGACTCCTTGACCCAAAAATTCCACTGCAGTGAACTAGACCATATTTGTGTTATCCATGCCAAGATAATAATCAAGGATACGAAGTAGGCTAAGAAGCCAAAAGTTTACAAATGTAAAACACATTTTAAATTAATCACTGTATTCATAGAAAGAAATGGCCTAACAAACTGAAATCATAGCAATCTCATTTGGCCATATACTTGTAAAGCCATTGAAAACAAAATTAACAAGTTTTTATGTCCTTGACCTGCTTAATCCTAGAATTTCCGAGGGTGAAGGTACTTGGGGTAAATTATTTTATTGATTATGGGGACTCCAGTAAAATATAAGTAATGAAAAACATACAATTAATCCCGTTCATAACCACTGAAGTTATTATGGATCCTATATTTATATTTCACACAAAAAATTGAGTTATCTACTTTTTCGTCATTTATTTACACTGAAAGTTGTAACAGACAAAAATACGACATTATTTATTAGAGGATACAATGTGTGCTAGCCTATTAAATTAAAATAAGTCATGTTTTTAACGCATCATATTGAGTTGTTTTTTTGTACGTACAAAACGCTGATAATTCTAGTGTGAAACACATTACATTTTTATATTTCTTGGGAGTCTTTTCTCTAACAAATTTGTACTGATTGAAAATAGTTTCAGGGTCAAACTCAAAATGGCTAAAATTATTATTGATGATTCTTCAGACGAATATGAGCTTACTAGTGATTGAGGAAAATACCTGTGATAGAAGTCACGATGATATTGATAAAGAACTGAAAACGTATTAGTGAAATATAAATGAAGTGGAATAGTTTATAACACAGAAACAAGCAGTCACCAGGGAGAAGATACAATACAACTGTTCGCAAGGAAGTACAAAGTCCAACTGAATACGTAATATACTATTACTGTAGTATTATCTGTGTTCAGCCTGTTTATAAAGAAAGGCACTGTGGAGGAACTACTGAAACGGACAAATAAGGCACAACCCCCCCACCCCGGATAACTCAATGGTAGACTTGAAGTTTTATAACTCTAAAACATGAAAATTTAAACCCGCAGTGCGCATGGTGCAGGTGGTCCATTGTTTAGTTTGGCAGGAATGATAAACCATATTAAATAAAAGGAAAGATACTAAATCTAATGAGTTTCAATAGATGTTGGTGTGACTGAGCTGTCAAATAATGCATCAGGTGCTATGATTTGTTTGTTTGTCTTAAAGCAAAACCATATTGAGCTATCTGCTGTGTCCACTACAGGGAATCGAATTTCAAACGTTGTTAGTCCGTAAATTTGCCGCTGTCCCCTCGTGAGATAGGTACTAGAAGAAGAAGTAACAGAACAACGAAATCTGACACTGACTTGGAAAATCTGGAATTGTTTTGTTAGTTCTGCTCTCCAGATATGAACCAAAAAGTTAGGGACAGATGTGAAAATACCAAAACTGTATGTTATAAAGAGCATTGCAAGGTATTATGTGACAGTTATGATAGTTTAAGACGTAGATTTTTGTTTATCGACACTCTTTTTATATAATGTCCGATGTTAAAACTTCGAATTCATATCTAAAGGGTAAAAATAATGACTATAAGTGTGTCATAAAATCGATATACTAAAAGAAAGATATATGGATATTATAAAATATATACTTTTTGTGTATTAGTGTACAAAGTCCTTGTGAACTTCAAATTGAGAGTAAATCGTAAAATATCGTTAATTTCATAATTAAGCCTGTTCATCGAAATTGATGTCAATGTTTAATGTTTGCACAGATGTATTAATGTTTCGTGATGACGAGAAACCCACTTGAAGTAAAGATGTGTCTCAGGACGGCTGGTATGGATATTAACACTTTTAGTAACAAGGCAAAGAATAATGTTTTGACAAAAACATTTCAAAACCTGTAGATGACCTAAGAAGGTTCGAAACGTTGTTCTCTGCTTTTTAATATTAATACCCATACTACTCGTCTGTTGATGCTTGCACTGACGTGTTGCCAATGATTACTTCAAGGTTCTTCGCGGAAGTCTCCTATAATCACAATTTCTGTCTGGCAATGGTGTATATTCATTGTTATCAGATAAAACTCGATCGACACAGGAAGTAACTACAGGTGCACCAATAGTTTCTCATCAACTGTGGTATAGCCATTACAACTATACTTGCTGTAGGCTTCAATAAAGATCATAGATCGAGTTGTGCGGTATCTGCAATTATAATTCAAGTCTGTTTGTTTGTTTTTGAATTTCGCGCAAAGCTACTTGAGGGCTATCTGCGCTAGCCGTCCCTAATTTAGCAGTGTAGGACTGGAGGGAAGGCAGCTAGTCATCACGAGCTACCGCCAACTCTTGGGATACTCTTTTTACCAACGAATAGTGGGATTGTCCGTCACATTATAACACCCCTCTGGCTGAAAAGGCGAGCATGTTTGGTGCGACGGGGATGCGAACCCGCTACCATCAGATTACGAGGCGCACGCCTTAACCCACCTGGCCATGCCGGGCCGTAACTCAAGCTATCTTCCTATAAAAAATAAGAACGTGAAAAGACTGTTAACTAAATTTGAACCATTCTATTTTACGTTATTCCAGGAAACATACAGCAAATTATCAAATCATTTGAAATTTATCATATATATTACTGGTTAAATAGGTTTGGTTTCTTTTGAATTACGGCAAAGCTACACGAGGGCTATCTTCGCTAGCCGTCCCTAATTTAGCAGTGTAAGACTAGAGGGAAGGCAACTAGTCATCACCACCCACCGCCAACTCTTGGGCTACTCTTTTACCAACGAATAGTGGGATTGACCGTAACATTATACACCCCCACGGCTGGGAGGGCGAGCATGTTTAGCGCGACGCGGACGCGAACCCGCGACCCTCGGATTACGAGTCGCACGCCTTACGCGCTTGGCCATGCCAGGCACCAATAATATATATGATAAATTTCAAAATGTTATTTTTTAAGTGTTATTGCATACTAGGAAATTATTTTTCCCGCCTTTGAGCGAGTAGATTAATAAGCAACTTACTTTATCCTAGATAACAACGAAACTTGGCCCGGCATATCCAGGTGGTTAAGGCGTTCGACTTGTAATCTGTGGGTCGCGGTTTCGAATCCCAGTCGCATCAAACATACTAGCCATTTCAACCGTGATGGCGTTACAATGTGATCAATCCCACTATACGTTGATAAAAGAGTAGCCCAAGAGTTGGCTGTGGGTGGTGATTGCTAGTTTTGTTCTCTCTTGTCTCTCTAGTCACTGCTAAAATAGGGACGGCTAGGGCTGATAGCCCTTTAGTAGCTTAGCGCAAAATACAAAAATAAACAAACAAGCAACGAAACTAAATATTTTAAACCGTACGACTCAACTAATTTTTTTGACAGTTTTGTGTTTGGAGACTGAGCAGAGGGATCAAATTCAGCTAATGTAGGAGATACGTCAACAAAACGTTATTTGATACATACAGGCAAACATAAATTGAATGAATAAGCAGAAGCTTTAAAATTATCTCTAAAAGGAAATTATGGTGTTACTCTTGACTATGAGAAATAATTAAATTTATTATTAATGCATTCAAGTCTTGTTTCTATGACTCTTAATGTAAATGGTTCGTTGGACGTTGAGCTCTTAACAAAGTTTGTTAAAATTCAGATCTCGATAACAGCTTACTCGTATTTGGTTTTCAGTCTCTAGGAACTTTGGTTTCAAATACTTAAAAATGTAAAACCCGATAGGAATTTGTATATGGAAATTACTACAATGTGTGTTATGTCCTTTATAAAAGTAACTTAGCTCTATATATGAGAAACACTTTTGTCAATATTTGTGAACAACGACTAGTTATGAAGAGTTTAATTTTGCTCGGTTATGGTTTGTAAAATCCACAATATTTCTAACATCCACTTTTCGTCAGTCACATATCTACAGTTGGCTACACAATTCATTCTACTTTAGATTTATATGTGTTAATGAAGTTATGTACAAACTCACAAATTAAAAATGCCATAATGGCAATTGTTACAGTAAACAGGTTTTTGATGTTATTAATTACAACATTAAAATTATTAAATGCAGAAGTTGCCTACTGTAAATGTTGCTGTCGCTGTATTTTTCATTAATTAATTTATTGAATAGATTCTTCAATGAGCATTGAACTTTCTATTACTTCTAAAACTGGCAGTGCAAAAAAG